>NC_047506.1:15541812-15647635 GCF_902827115.2 Pseudochaenichthys georgianus
GAACCAAGCAGAAGCTCCGGCTTTAACCTCTTGCATTAACCCATACATGGATGACTCAGGCACAGGCACATGTACATCACTCATATTTAAGACGTCAGCTTTTTATAGAACATGCATACGTATAAGCACACAGTCATTCAAACACATATAAGCTGACACACATGCATTTACACACACACACACACACACACACACACACACACACACACACACACACACACACACACACACACACACACACACACACACACACACACACACACACACACACACACACACACACACACACACACACACACACACACACACACACACACACACACACACACACACACACACACAAAGGTACACCTGGTTTTGTAGACAGCTGCCCTTAGGGCTACCTGTTCGTCAGATCCTTTGTGCTTTGTAATTAGGTGAGTTAGTGACAGAAGGGGATAGGGAGGGGAAGAGAGAGAGAGAGAGAGAGAAAGACGGGGAATGTGAAAGAAAAAAAGCGGGGTAAAGACAAAGAGGCCCAGTCCATCGCCAGTACAGGAACTAGACTAGACTGCATGAGCCCTTGCAAAAGGCAATACACTCCTCGTTTGCAGCACAACACACACACACTTACACACAAAGCAAGGCAAAGCAGCCGCACTACCTCGCAGTCTCTTCTTGCTGCGATCAAAGCTCTTTTTTCAACTGCTCTGCTGTGGTACCTCAAAGCCTCTGTCAGAAAAGGACAGTGTTGCGTTTGTTTTTGTTTATTTATCACAAGTCCTAGAGTCGCTGGTTAAACGCTTTTCAGAAATTGCCTCCGCATCATGGGCCAGGCAGACGGACAACAAAATAATTGTATGGTTGCAACTCAAATAGTATTCTGCCCCAAGGGAGAGGCGGGGACCCAGCGACCAATGCAAGGGGCAAAGACTTGGGTTAATTAGAATTACCCACGTGTCTATACAAGTCTCAGACTGGGATTGAGAGGGGGAAGAGTCTGGAGAGAAAAACAGATAGAAAAACAGAAAAAGCAAGATCTGTTAGAAGAGAGTTAATTTCCGAGGCATCAGAGTCGTAACCCTGTTAGCGCACACACAGGACAAACCTATTGTTTGACAGCCATTGTGGGATGACTGACAGTGAGTGGTAGTAGGATGAAGTTTGTGTGTATGTGTGTGTGCTGATGGGGAGGGGGTTAGGGGGTTTGTCATGGCAGAAGAGTCCGTTCAGGAATTCCATAGAGAAATCACCTCCTTGTCCTGTCCATGAAGCAGCAACCAATTATCTTGTGTGTGTGTGTGTGTGTGTGTGTGTGTGTGTGTGTGTGTGTGTGTGTGTGTGTGTGTGTGTGTGTGTGTGTGTGTGTGTGTGTGTGTGTGTGTGTGTGTGTGTGTGTGTGTGTGTGTGTGTGTGTGTGTGTGTGTGCGTGCTTAAGGGGAGGTCTCGCCATAAAATGGAGGGGACTTCTCCTAATCATCGCACTCTGGCCCAGCACAAAGGCAAAAAGGCTTCTTGGACAATTTAAATTTGAATAGAATCTCTCCTCCTGCTCTCTTTTTTGTGTCTCTCTCCCCCTTTCTCTGCCTCTGCTTCACGTTGGATGACAAAAGCAGGTCAACAAAGATAGCACTGAAAGCAATCAGGCTAATAGCGCTAATAAGTTGAGCGTGAGGTCCACGCTCTCAATGTTGACACATTTCACTGTTTCTGTGGCTAAACAGAGACTCAAGTGTTTGGCAACCAGGCCACATAGTATTTTAATGGAATGGCTACCCCATGCCAGGTTGCCATGTGTTTGGTCTGTTTGACGGTAGAAGAATACAACAAAAGCGACACGGAGATGAGGTGGGGAGCAGATAATTAACTAGTGGAGAAGCCTGGAGGGAAGGATTTTCCGGGAAGGAGTCATTAGGGGGTTTGAAGTTTCTTGAGTTTTTTTATTACTTTTTTACCCTGCTTGTATCATCATGTTTCATTAATTCAGCGGTTAATGCTTGCGTGAGAAGAAGCCATTTTGTTGTGTGCTTATAGAATGAAACCAAGCTAACAGGAAGCTATTAAGTGAGCTTTTCGTTAACAATTCAGACATTGCACTGCAACTCTGTAATTCTCATATCTCCAAGGTTGTTGAGACATTACTTTTAGCTGGTTTTAGATCATCTTTCTTTTGTCATCTGACGGGTCCATACTAACAAAGACGAGCATGTTAAAAAGCTGAAGGTAGTCGCGGCAATATCCAAGCTTAATCCCTCACCTGTCTGCTCCTTGCGACCCAAGGATTTAGCCCTGTGAAACGTCTACACATTCCTCTCTCTCAACAATAGCCTTTTTCCCCCCTTCCTCTTTTGGAATTTTTTCCCCTCCTTTTAAGAAGTCTACTTGTTTGAACAAAGAAATATTTTAAGAGGCTTGTAACTGTGGGTGCTGTGTGTTTCTGTGCGTGTGTGTTGGATGCGGCCATAGGGACGAATGCTTTAGTGCCCTCCCCTGTTATTAGGCCTGCCCTGTCATTACAGGATTAAAGTGTAGGGGTTGGGTTTGCGTGTGTGTGTGTGTGTGTGTGTGTGTGTGTGTGTGTGTGTGTGTGTGTGTGTGTGTGTGTGTGTGTGTGTGTGTGTGTGTGTGTGTGTGTGTGTTTGTGTTTGTGTTTGTGTTCATGTTTGTGTGTGCATGTACTTATGTATTTGCCTGCAAATCATCACTCAAAGACTGCTTGTATTTCTGCAATCTTTCTCACACAAGCACAGTTTGCAGAAAAAACAAAACCCTACCATTTTCTCGCCATTTTCGTTAGGATTATCCATGGTGCATTTGACCTTGATCATAAATAACACTTTACTAAAGCAATCCTCAGGTTCCTCAAACAGAGACTCTTTAATTGAATAGTCTTCATAAGCGGTAGGAGGTTGAAAAACATTCCCCTGTTCACCCATGTCACATCCATCGCAACACAGCATGAAAACACAAGCAAAGATATAGAGACAAGAAAAGGAGGAGGGAAGAGGATAAAGACAAATGAAAAGGGGTCAAACCTATCCCTTCTGAGTAGAGGGAAGAAAGAGAAAGTAGTTGAAAAAGTGAGTGATAAAAGGGGGTATGAAGTGAAGGAGATTGAGAAAGTGAAACGGTTGGGAATTAGATCCATCGTTTGACAAGGATGATGAGAAGAAGATTGAAAATAAATGAGAAAGAAGTGAAACTTTGTGCAAGGAAGATGGATTAAACCGCCTGTGTATCCTGAGCCAGCGGTACCTCCCACATCTGCATGCTTTATTCTCACTCACTGTGTGTGTGTGTGTGTGTGTGTGTGTGTGTGTGTGTGTGTGTGTGTGTGTGTGTGTGTGTGTGTGTGTGTGTGTGTGTGTTCCGCAGTACATTTGCATGTCCGTTTGTCTGATTTACTCAGTTTGGTCATTTTCCCTCTCCAACCTCGAATATTTCCATCTCTCATTTTACACTTGCCGGATTTTAAAGGGGGAAGTGAAATGACTCGAGCCAAAAGGCAAGAGAGAGAACTTTCTTTGTACGGGGGAGGCTCTAAGTCACACAATGGCTATTTCTCCCTCAACTTGTTCTTCTCGTTCTCGTTCTCGTTCTCTCTCTCTCTCTCTCTCTCTCTCTCTCTCTCTCTCTCTCTCTCTCTCTCTCTCTCTCTCTCTCTCTCTCTCTCTCTCATTAGGCAAGCCGCCAGCATGGTCTTAGAAGCTTTCAGAGGTTGTTTGCTTTAGAAAACACACCTTTCTCTCTTTAATCTGTTTTACTCTGCCTCTCTGTCAGCCGTTATCATCCATATAGCACAGGTTTGGCGGTTTGGCCCACAGAAATGGTTGCTTTGTGCGTGGGCATATAGCACATTATTTTCTGGTTTGTATTGTGTCTTATTGGGCATGTGTGTGTGCGTGTTTGTTTTCTGTGACTGTGAAGGTGTATGAATTTGCTGCACGGTCATGAATATTACAGTGAGCTTCTATTGCCTGATGTGTTATTCACACACACACACACACACACACACACACACACACACACACACACACACACACACACACACACACACACACACACACACACACACACACACACACACACACACACACACACACACACACCACACACACACACACACACACACACACACACACACACCATGTATACATCACTTCAGGGGACATTACATTGACTTACATGCATTTCCTGGAGACTTATCCTAACCTTAACCACAACCAACACATGCCTAACCCTAACCCTTAACCTTACCCTTACCCTAATCCTAAACCTAACCAAGTCTTCACCCTAAAATTAAAATTAATGATTCCCCTCATGGGGACCTCCAATTTGTCCCCATAAGGGAGGCGAGTCCCCACACGTGACTATGTAAACAGATGTAGGTCCCCACAAGTATAGTAATGCTAGACACCACACACACACACACACACACACACACACACACACACACACACACACACACACACACACACACACACACACACACACACACACACACACACACACACACACACACACACACACACACACACACACACACACACACACACACACACACACACACACACACAGGGAGTGGCCAGGTTAAGTCCTGGTCATTCACTGCTTTAGCTCTGGCCCATTGACTCTGTATTGGTGCTCCACTTTGGCACAATACAGAGCTTTGTAACAAATACACACACACAAGCACATACCCATAGGTTTAACAATGCAGATGCATCGAGAAGGGAAGGGTTACTGCTGCACATGCACTCCCGAATGATCCACTTTCTAAACTACTGAGTCAGACTGCATGTGTTTGTATGTGTGTTTTTTGCATACCCCCCTTTCTGCTTTGCGGCTCTCGTTTTTTCTCTGTCATCCCTGTCTCCCCCTCTTTGACTGCCCCCTTATGTCATTGTTTCACCGTGTTGTCATTTTCAGCAAGGCCAGCTCTAATGACAGGCCAACACACCATACACACAGCCCAGTCATAATAATAAACACCAGGCAGCGGAGGTGTATCATTTCCAACACACCAGCGCACTTACCTGCGTAGCTGTCGTTAACAGGTCCCAGATAACACACTGTCATTGTGTGAGTCAGGGGAAGTCCCGCAGCTAATATGCACTGACACTGTTTCTGAGATGAAAACACTAGTAGGCCCCTATTTGCTCAAGAGACAAATGTGCCTCATTGAGTTTGGTTACAAAGAGAAATTGGAAAAACTGACTGAATTCATGATTTGTAAGAGAGCATTGCCACACAGCACAGAAAGACAATCAGACACTGACAGGTGAGAAAGGGAACTGATTGTTTGAGAGAAAGGTTGTGAGCTTGATTCGAGTCTGAAATCCTGTGAGTGCATGATATTCACTTTGGCTCCCATTGCCACTCCCAGAGAAACAGTTCTCGCTGCGTGAACTGGCTCACAGTGAAGCTACCAGACCATTTTGCCTGAAGGCAACAAGCCAGAGCTACATTTGAAATCTGATTGTATGTGTTTTTTCTGCGAAGAAAGATATTTCCCTTCGGCAGAAACTCCTTGGAGTTATGTTTTCTAAATGGTGTAATAGCCACATACAAATGTCAGAGACAATGTCACTCTAAACACAAGGTGGTGGAATTCGATGGGAATTCTCAGTTGTAGTGCCTTGTCGACATTATTCACAAGGGGTCTCTGAGTTCAAGGGTATTTGCGTGTTGTCCCTGCCGGTGCTTCTGAATGCAGCAGTGGTGGCAGCAGGTATTTGGAGAAGGGGTGGTGAAATCCTAGGGTTTATTCTTTTAATTTGCTCCCAAATCCCGTTTCCTGTCAGCTTACCAGGAGGAAAAAAATCAAAGAAGAATGAGGGAGACAGAGAGTAGCAAAGTGGGCTGAGATACCTTTTATGCCTTTATTGATAGTGAGGAGAAAGACAGTGAAGGTGGGATAGAGAGTAGTGGAATGAGATGCATTTGCTCACATGTATTATGCACCCTAACCTCTTGGCTATCGGGTCGCCCAAAGGCTGAAAGCTTTCTTTAGATTCATCCCCTGCTACTGAGGTGGGAAAAATAAGACAGTTCACACTTCCTTCCATGAGCAGGGAAGGTTCAAACTTTTTGCCATTCCGTTTCATCATCTTTTACTATCTTGTACAACAGCACAGCGGTAGAGATAATAACGGTGGCAGCATACTGTGCCGTGAGCGCCAAGTAGTAAAAGACTCAACATTTATAGTGTTCCTTCCCTGCTCTCACAAAGCCGTTCGCCAGTAGAAACATGATGGTGGAAAGTTGAAAAAAGAATTTGCTGAAAATATCACTGTCCACTATTTTGTGTGTATTGTGTACATTGTGTGTGCTTCTCTTTGTGCCAAGAGACAGGCATACAAGTAAGGTTTACTTGAAGTGTGTATGTGTTCAAGTATTGACAGAAAGGGAATCTAACTGAAGTGTATTGACCTTTGTTCCGCTTAAGAGCTCCTCTTTTGTGACACCTAACTTTATAACACCCCCTCTCCATTCAACCCTTCTGTTGGGTTATATATCTTGTGAAGTTTTACAACCTGTACTGGCTGTATGTGTGTGGGTGTTATTGAGTGTGTGTGTGTGTGTGTGTGTGTGTGTGTGTGTGTGTGTGTGTGTGTGTGTGTGTGTGTGTGTGTGTGTGTGTGTGTGTGTGTGTGTGTGTGTGTGTGTGTGTGTGTGTGTGTGTCTGTGTGTGTGTGTGTGAGACTGTGCCCTGTGGGAAGCGGAACCATTTCTCAGCAAGACTCGCTGTTGTTTCCTTCCCCTGTATAAAAGCAAACGTCTAATTGAGACTAATTAGCCAGACAAGGAGACACAATAAAATGTCACAGAACACCCACCAAGACCTCCCTCACTCACTGTCTTCTTGTCACACACAGACATACAGTACTTCTTGGTGTAATTAGGACTAAAATCACTGTAAGCCCGCACTTTCTGTCATTCAGTTATTCACCCAGTTATCTGAGAGCAGCTTTGGTCAAAGCCTCTTATCTCTTCAGCGGTTCGTTTGAGAAGCTTTATGACATTGTTGTAAAACTATTGAAAGTTCTATTGATCTTCTTTGTCACCCTGTTCCTCTTTGTCTGACCTGGTTGTTATCTTTCTGCTTCCGTTCACAGAGACACTGATGGATACGAAGTGGGCGACGACAGAATTAGCCTGGACTGCACACCCTGAGACCGGGGTAAGTTCATATACTTGTTTATGTGAGGACAGTAACTTTGACTCTATACTTCTATCCAAGGGGTTTATTCAGTGTTGGGTGTTTGTACAAAGGCTTCTGAATATAGTGTGTTTGCATGCTCTTCGGAAGTGTAACAGTCCTCGACACCTTCATCAGTAAGTCTTTTAACGGGATATGTTTTGAAATTCAAAAAGGAGGCGCTTTTTAGTGAGCAGAAAAGGTACACTGCAATCCAATTTCACTCACCCGCCCAGTCACAGATGGTCATTCGCCTTGCCCTTGTGCACTTCAAACATGTGGAAACGCCAGTTTCCTCATAAACTAAACTTTAAAAAATAAAATGTCTGGCCGTTGACCCATTTCACACCCTGGCATCCAAATCTACCACACCCAAAGTGACAGCCCCATCTTGCTTTCCTGTGGTCTCCACAATGGCCTAAAGAGGAGCAAAAAGAGTCTTGACCCTTCTCAGCTATACTTCAAAGACCCAGAGTGCTCCTCCCCTTGCCTTTGTGTGGCCTTCTGACTTGGCCCTTGTGTTTTGAAAGGTGGGCCCCTTTTTTATACTTTATTAGTACCACAAAGCACTTGCAGGGACATTCTACCCAAGCTGTTCGAAGTCGCCGACCCTCCTTATTCTCCCCTTCCTTTGCTTCTGAGTAACTAAGCACTAATGAAGCCAGACACACCACCTCAGCTGCAACAATCAGTAGGAGAAACGCCCTCCAAGCCTTTGCTGCTCTCCTTCCCCTTCGTCCTTCCCTCTTACCATCCCACCCATCTCCCTTTGCCTCCCTCTGCCCCCCTCCTCATCGTTAAGCTACTATAAGGCAGAGATGCTCCCAACGGTCCTGTGCAGAATGGCAGAGAACCAAAATACGCCTCCCCATTTCTTTTCCAAGTAATCCTGCAACAGATGCCCCTTTTCAATATATATAAATACAGTGTAGAGCCTTTTGCACCCCAGATTTCCCAAATCACCAACAGAATGAGATGCGTTTCTCTCCTGTTCTCTTTTTATAGCAGAATTTGCAGCCAATGATGGTTGATCCTGAGGCATCCTTCAACCCTGTATTCCCTCCTTTTATGTTCGTCTCAAAGAATAAATATAAACTCCCTTTTCTTTCTGACTTTATGCACAAAGTATTGTGTCTGTGTTTATGTGCTTTTGAGGTCTCGCAACACAAGCGTCAGAGCCTATTTTTAAATGTTTTAATTCAGTTGCTCAAAGGCTACATACTGAGAAACCTGGAAGGGTACCAGTGATACTGATATTAAATAGAATACACAGACATGTCCATGTAGAGAGAGGGAGACAGCATAAAGGAGAAAAGAAAAACAATTTCTAAAATAAAAGTCTAAAAGTCTCTCCCAGGGATGCTGTCCAGCCTGGTCTGAGTCACTGCATCTCTGTGCTTATCAGTGTCGGCGCCAGGGTATGGCTGGGGTAGGCTACAGCCATACCAAGAAATGGCTTAGCCCTACCTTAGCCTGACCATGAAAAAGTATGTTAAAGTAAGCATGTTGAGAACACGGATTGCGAAAATCTACCGGTCGTGTCCACAACACATAAACTGATCCTGCTGTAACAACAAGTGCACGTTACTGACGCAATATGGTTGAGACCATTCGGGTTTATGCTAGAGGGGTGCAAGGAATAGTCTAAGTAGTGGGGGAGTTTTATACACTAAAGGTGTGACAATTCTCTCGCGTTATAATATCAGCGCGGCCACGGTCAGATCAAAAGGCCTCCGAATGCAATTTGAATGTCTATGTTTGAATAGACCTACAGCCAATCAGAGCAACGAAACGTTGGGTCTGCTGCGTCATGCATTACTGATACGTCACGTTCACAGTGAAAAGTCCCCAAACTCGCGCCGAGTAAATTGCAGCAGACAGCAGAACTTCTAGGAGTAATTGTATATTTCGGATGGATAGATTTGTTCTTAAACGCCCTCGCATTGAGGTACAAGTCGAACAGGTGCCAGAGTCACACGACCCACCTGAAGAGTGAATAGTGAGTTTTGAATATATTTGTGTAATAATGGGTCATTTGAAAAAGTGTTTTATATGACAATAGAGACACAGGCCACCTGTTGTGTGCTGTGTCTGTCTCTCTCTGTTTACCTGTGTCTGACTGTGTCTGTCTCTCTCTCTCTCTCTGTCTGTCTCTCTCCCTCACTCTCTCACTCTCTCCCTCACTCTCTCTCTCCCTCTCCGTGTTAATTCTATATGCCAACTTGTCTTGTTTCTGCCGCTGCGTAGCATGTTGTTACAATGTGGAATTAGCAGAATAGGCTATTGTATTGTTTAACCCACACCTGTTGCTCTCGATGTAATTTAGCTGATAAAAGGAGACTAATAAAAGCTAATAAAAGCCTCACATGTGGCGTTTCACTGTCAAGGGGTGCGATATAGCGTGTATGTAATTTATATTACAAATACTGACTTGAGCCCCACCACTGTATGAGTTAGCCCTACCATAGATTACCCAACACAAATACTCTGGCGCCGCCACTGGTGTTTATCACAGTGTTGCACAACACATACAGAACAAGCACCAGACATAAAGCTACACATATGAAACATTATGTGAACAGTGAATCCAGACACCAATGGCATATAATCACTACTGTTAATGCCACCACTCTTGGTATAAATGGGGTGTAGAGAGGCATTGCCGAATAGTAAAAGCACGTTCAATTATTGATATGTGCAAGACAATGCCTTCACATACCATGTTATGAGTGTGAGTGTTTTTACAATTATTCTCTTTAGTTTTTCACCTCTGAGTCTGCATTTTGGTATGTGGATTTCACTGCCTCACTGTCTGCATCTGTCTGTATAGCCTGTAGCATACGTGAATCATGCATGCCTTGGTATAGGTGTGTGTGGATTTCCAATTTCACTATGTCTATCTGTATTGTGTCTGTCTGTTTGTCCAAATACTGTATCATTTATCCTTCGAAACAGATGGGTCATGAAAGGGGAATTCCACTTTATAGCAATGCTTCTCTCAGGCCTGTAATGACAACCACAGGGTTTTCCAGAACTGTACAATGATAACAATATATCAAGTTACTTAGCTTATAATGATAATAACTATTGTTATCACTGTAACATCTAAAATGTCCTTCGAAATTAGCCTCTAAGAGCTTTAATATTACACATAACATTTTCATTTAGCTAACAATTAAAAAATGTCAAGAGTTATTTAATACTAACAACAAAAAGAAAAGTTAAAAAACAATAAAGCTTGTTGGGGCTACAGCGTTTAGCTAATGCCTTAAGCCAATGATACTATCTAAGTTGCCACCAAGGTTGCTAAAAGTAAATGTTCTTGAATTAATCTATGGATTCTTAACAGATCTTAAACTCCAGCAGCACAACCTCCTTCTCCTGTTGTATGTATATCTGTAGTTTGTTTGAAAGTCCCATAGTTTTGCCAAAAAGTGGCAAAATATATTTTTGCAGCGTACCTTTACACCATCTTCTAGGACAACGATAGTGCATCATAGAAGCGTTGATCATCGTCGCCTGAAATTAAAACGTAATGCTTTGATTGGAAAGGACAAAGAGAAAATGGAGTGGATCGCAAATCTTGCATAACAATTCATCATGTTGGAAATCGATGGCAAGTTACTTGACCCTTTTTCAGATGACCTACTTAATTCATTCAGGCTTGGTAAGCAGGCGCTCAGAGTGTTTGGCCACTGGTGCGTGTCTCGGGGGGATGACCTCTCTCGAAACTCACAAATACACAAACAGACAGCCAACTACACGTACACACTCTCAAACAAACACACAGAGCGAGTGCACACACAGGCAGACAGACTCACATAAGCACATTAAATAAATGCGCTTAAAATACACACACTCACAAACAATTGGCTGGATCGCTCTTTTGCAGTGGGTGATTTATTACACTGAACTAAATACCCATTGACACTTCATCTTTTTAGCCTTCCCATTGACCTGGCCGGTGATTATTGATCCCCTCTGGTCGCTTCCTCCTTCGCTCTCACCAGCCATTGCTTTAATGCCACGGCCAAGCTACGCCCATTCTTCCTATCTCCCTCATGGCCTCCTGGGTCTTGGATGAATAGCCTTGTCTTCACCACATCCATATCACAACCTCAATTAAGATACTTAGAGCGCAAATAAAACCAACTGGCACTGGAGAACAAATTAGAGTCTTTATGCCACAGTACGAGACTGTAGATTGTTCTAAAGCAAACTTCGGTCCCCAGAGTGCAACAATACACTTTTAATGTGTTATAAATGTGTATGTCCTTTAACACCTACATATTGTAGCCATGTCAAGTAACGTATACTTCTACATAAAACGACCCTCTATCTGTTACACCTTTGTTGATATTTATTTTGTTCAATCAGATTTTCCTACGCTTTGTCCTGCAAATGCTCTAATGCATTTGCATGCCTTATGCAAAACACATTAAAAAATATGGAAATAAACTGGCCGGGCTTGCACTCTGTTTTTCTAATAGTAAAAGGGAGCAGATCCCTGAGCATACACGCACAAAGATATATTATACACAGAGGAATCGCTATTTGAAGTGAAATGATTTAATCGCGTGTCCTCATTTGAGATTGAAAAATGCATTAGATTACAGTCTCTCTGCGAAGCTTTTACAGTCTAGTTTGCTTGTGCTCATTTAATGAAGCTGGTAATCAAAGTTTAGAAGATTTAATCCCATTTTATCCTGAGTAATTCACCCCCTGGGTACTGTAGTAGCATTGAAAGACGTAGAGGAGCGCAAAAAACGGAAATCATGAAGGTTAACCGCCGTCTTCATTAGAGGACGTTGCGATCATTGCTCTGTAATTGCAGCGTAATTGGTTGTGAAGCAATGTGGCTGCTCCTTCCAAACAGATATGAGGTACACATGCATTGGTGGCTCTGTGGTGAAGAGGTGACAGGTTGCTGTAATTGAGATGAATTTGCAGTCCTTGTCCCTGGCTATTCGCTACACTAACCAGAGATGAAGCGTAGCATGGGACAAAGGCAAAGGAAAGTAATTGAAAATGGCCAAAAAGGAAAAACTAAAAACTAGCTTACACTTTGGTTCTTTCTCTCTGAGTCCTTACCTCTGCCCATTTGTCTTCCTCTATCATGCAACGTGACCGAATGTACATCTTAAAGTTTGAATGCAATGTGTACATACATTCTTGACCCCAACGTGTATATGCCAAAGATATTTCACTTTTACATCTTCTGACCTGTTTATGTTTCTCTTCTTCTCTCTTTTCAGTGGGAAGAGGTGAGTGGCTATGATGATGCCATGAACCCCATCCGGACTTACCAAGTCTGCAATGTACGTGAGCTCAACCAGAATAACTGGCTACGCAGTGACTTCATCCCACGAAAGGATGTGCTGCGTGTATATGTGGAGATGAAATTCACAGTGCGTGATTGCAACAGCATTCCTAACATCCCAGGTTCTTGCAAAGAGACCTTCAACCACTTCTACTATGAGTCTGACTCTGACTCAGCCACAGCCACCAGCCCTTTCTGGATGGAGAACCCATATGTGAAGGTGGACACGATTGCTCCAGATGAGAGCTTTTCCATGCTTGAAACTGGGCGGGTAAACACAAAAGTCAGAAGTTTCGGGCCATTGTCCAAAGCTGGGTTCTACTTGGCCTTCCAGGACCTTGGTGCCTGCATGTCGCTCATCTCGGTGAGGGTCTTTTACAAAAAGTGCTCCACCACCATCGCCAACTTCGCCGTTTTCCCAGAGACAGCAACTGGGGCTGAGGCAACCTCCTTGGTCATTGCCCCGGGAACTTGTGTCCCCAATGCCGTGGAGGTGTCTGTGCCATTGAAGCTTTATTGCAATGGAGACGGAGAGTGGATGGTTCCTGTGGGAGCCTGCACCTGCTCGTCTGGGTTTGAACCAGCCATGAAGGACACCCAGTGTCAAGGTGAGTGTTTTCACAACAGGTATTTTTGGTCAGTCCATGATTTTACATTCAGTGTTTGCCATAGGTTACAGACACATACTCCAACAGGAAACAAAGGATTCAAGCAAACATGTTAGCTGCACTTTTGTGTAGCTCATTCCACATTCTCCCCTCCTGGAAGATGGTGGTGGAGTTGGGAGGATCTCCCCATGGCGATCAATAATGTATCACATTATTACTGCTGTGAAAAGTTACATTAGCATTTTAGGCACATGGTATCTGATGGTTCTATGCAGAGTGAATAACAATGAGTTAGTACTAAGGGGTCAAAGTCTTGCTGAAGGACGCCTCACACACTGATTGTCGGAGAGATTAAAACAGTATTGTTTTGGCTACAGGTTAGATCCTCTTTATCACTAAATAGTTCAGCTGCAGCATTTACATGTCATCAATCCAATGATCACAAGGTAGAATACTGCACACTAGATGACACTGTTAGCAGGGGGCTGTTCACTTGACCTTAGTTTTGCCTGGCAGCTGGTTACTAAATAAATGGAGATTCAGGGGAGGCTGTCTGTTTTTGAGAGGGCCGATGATGGTTTCAGGTCAGTTGGAAAACATGACAGGTTCACAGAGGTTGAAAGCGGGGTGAATTTAAACAGCACTGGTTTCAACTTAAATGGAGTGCAGGTGACAGCAGGAAGAGAGGGAGGGATACGTGAAAAATGTCTGTTTGCTGAGGAGTATGGGGGCGTAAAATGTGGCTTAGGGTGCATAGGTCAAATGGAGACAGCGGAATGAGTTAGAGAGTGTGAGAGAGATAGCGAGAGAGGGGAGCTGGCAGGTTTATTGATCCGCAGGGTTTAATGCAAGGTGTCTGTGAATGCACAGTTTATATGTGGATTGTCTGCCTTGGTTCACAGGGCTCGTTCTTCTCCTTGCATAGCAGTAAGAGGTGAGGCTGAGAAGAGCTTTTAAGTTCAGTGCCCATACTATTAATTAGCCAAAGAGTTGGTGGATGCTTTACAATGGCAGCTTCTGGCACACCCTAAATATGCGTGCTCACCTTTGGAAGGAGAGTGTGTATGTGGGTGAGAGAGTAGTAAATCTAAAGCATGGTGTATGTGGTTAAAAACTATTTAGTTTGCTCCTGGCAGCTCAAGGTGAAAGCCCTGGCGACTAGGTCCTGATCAAATGTTCTCTAATCAAGCCTCACTGGAAACCACAAGGGGTACATCTCCCTCTCTTCTTCTCTTCTCACTTCACCTCCCCTCAGGTCCACGCTCCATACTCAATTCTTTCTACCATTGCCTTCTCTTTCTCTCCTTTTCTGTTCTTTCCTAATCTGAAGTATTTCTCTCATTAATACGCCATCACAGTTACAGTAAGGATGCCTGCATTAATATTTATCGATGGGCTTTTTCTTTTGCCTTTCCGCTCGTTTACTGCATATTTCTCTCCACCAATATTTTTACTTTTCTCTTCATGCTCCACACTTTCCAATTTCAGCATACATTCTAATCAGTTCCTTAAGCTCTATGTTCTGCATGAACATCGAGCTTAGGATAAGACACAGGGGAGTGGGGAACGGGGGGAAAGAGCCTGCAGGATTAGCATTTTCTATGCCTCCACCTCTTCCACCTCTCCCTCCCTTTTTCTCTAGCCCTTGTCTCTCTTTCTTCCTCATTCTTTAGAAGTTCCTCTAAGGGGAACATTGATGAAAGGAAGAGGATGACCCCTTTACTCACTGGAAGTGATGGATCAGCACTTTCAGCCTTTCCCTAAAAAAAAGCGTATTTAAATGGGAATGCTCCATCAACATCTTTCGTCAGGCCAACATGTTCAAAAATGAACACTCTTATCCCTTGAGAGTTCAGAAGTTGCTTGAAGTTTACTTTGTATGAACTCAGATGAACTTGCATGGTTGTTGACACCGAATCAAAGAAGTAGTTCCACCACCTGGTTAAACTCAAGGTCATTTGTATTTATCAAGCGGTGCTTCCTGTTAGCCATTGGTGTGGATGAATCTGATTAATGGTGGCAGAACAAATACACTCAGTGCTAATGTACACGCTGCAGTCAACTGGGTGTTTTGTGCTAATATTGAACTTAAAAAGAACAACAGGGTGGGAACTGGTGGGCTGTAGACGTGACCTCAAACCTGCTGCTTTCAACATGGAGCTTTAGAGATGATTATCATTCAGGGAGACAAACATTGCAGCGTGTCCTTGACATTGACGAGTTAACACACTAGTGGGTCAGCTAATCAACTGGACCCTGTAAACGTTGCCTGTCTTACCTGCTGTCGCCTCTTTTTATGAAGCAATGCGGCAAACTCATTTATCTTTTAACAAGACAGTGTATCAAAGATATGAAGTCGGCCAGTGTTCTGGATCACAGTGCCGCTTCAGTGTTTACCGCCTGCAGTGTCTGCAACTTATCACCTGTAAACTTCCAAACAGCGGCCATAAACAGATATACTGAACTAACAAAGACCAGCAGGGTTTTTACATCTAATGACTCGGCTTCACTAATCAAGAACTACTTAAGGTACAACTATGCTGAAGGTACGTTAGACTTGTGTCCAGGGTGGTGTTTGTGTTCAAGGTGTTGTGTGTATCTATATGATGATATGTGTCCATTTTGATATGTATTCGATAAAGTACTGGAATCAGATAGAGAGCACATGCCAGGGTTCGGTTCTGAAGGTTGTTTGTGCAACTTTGGTATACAATCTCATCATGTGAGCATTTGTGCAGACAGCTTCATAATGCTTAAAAAACCCTCTCCTTTGACACTTGCTTTTCTTCAACACAATTTGTTGAAGTACCTTTTTTCCATAAGGGAAAACAGGAAACATGTGGGGTTAAGAGGAAAAATACAAATCCTGTGCATGTCCACACAAACACACATGCTTAACACATAAAGTAAGCTGTATTAGAAATGTTTACTAGTGAACTGGAACCGTGTTAATACAGAATTATCCTGCTTAGTTAAGACATTACAACCTGTTGTGAACAGTTGTTTGCTAAAGCTAAGGATCAGTGTGAGTAACATTTTGTTCATTTATTTCACAGTGCCCATTTGGATAACATGACCCATACAAATTGCTATATGCTGTATGCTTTTACTTATTCACACCTTTCTTCCTCCATCTTTTATTTGTTCCATCAGCTTGCAGCCCTGGCACCTTTAAGTCCAAGCAGGGTGATGGCTTCTGCTCGCCCTGTCCGGCCAACAGCCGTGCCAGTTCAGGAGCCTCCAGCGTCTGCTCCTGTCGAACCGGGTTCTACCGCTCAGACAGTGATGCTCCCGAGTCCCCCTGCACCAGTGAGTACAGACTGCTTTCAATTGACTGAATACTAACAGCATTTAAACTCATACTGATGCTGTAATTACAATTTGTTGAAAAAAATCTGAAAAACAGATTTACACCTCATAATATTCAGACAGCAATCAAGTGTTTTGTTTGCTATTCAACAGAATTCTTGACTGTGTGGTAAATGTTCTCCCAAACTTCCCTCTTTGAATTGTGCCCTCTATGGCTGATAAAAGCCCTCTGGAGTATGTTCCCACCAAGGCCTCATGAATGGCAAACAAGTCTGCTTGCTTTCCCAACGTTATCCAAAACGTTATCATCCAACCCTTCCCCCGCCTGCCTCTCAATCTGTGCTGCCATCGCTTTAGAGGCAGACAGTGGAAGAAAATTCCTAGCCGTCCCTTCTTTAAGAGCAAACATGCACACGTTAAAAGCTAATTCATTTGCTGGTAAAGAGAGAAGAAGATCCTTTTTTCTGTTGCTGGGGTGGAGGGCTGATTCTCCCACAGTGCAGTGAGAGATAAGGCTCCAGTAATTGGATAAGAATTGCAAAAGCTCTGCCAATAGTTTTTCTCACTCGCCCCCCCCAGCACTTCACGAACAGACACACAGTGGAAATGAGCATGCAATTCAAATTTGAACTCCTTTCCTCTTCTTATTTTTTCTTGTTTGGAAAAAATGCTGGAACAGCCTCTCTTTTTTGTGGAAGCAAAAATGTGCTAATACCACAGCAAAGGGAACATTCTGTGTTATAAATAATGCTGATAGCGGCTATGAAATAATGAATGTATTTGTGTATAATAATATGTAAACTGTGTTTTGCAATTTGAATCTATTGTCAGTATGTCTCTTTACTGTCACCAAGAAACATTTCTTAACACCTATTGTGCATGAAGATTAAATTCACTAAAACTATTTTCTTCATCTCTTCCGCACTTTACTTCCCATTCGCAGCTATTCCTTCTGCACCACGTAGTGTAATATCCATTGTGAACGAGACCTCACTCGTGCTGGAATGGAGCGACCCTCGGGACCTGGGTGGCCGTGAAGACATCTTCTACAACGTCATCTGTAAGAAGTGCCTGCCTGAGCGGGGAATGTGCTCGCGGTGTGACGACAACGTTGACATCTCACCACGCCACCTGGGCCTCACCCAGCGCCGTGTGGCTGTCCGTAACCTACAAGCCCACACACAGTACAGCTTCGAGATTCAGGCAGTCAACGGTGTTTCCAACAAGAGCCCATACACACCTCACTTCTCTTCAGCGAACATCACCACCAATCAGGCTGGTAGGTGCAGCCGCAGCCTCATGGCTTACCTGTCGGATCAATATTGAACTTGTGGGCATTGCCGACTTTCAAAGGCTGGAAAGAAATACAGTAGAATGTCAGAGAATCTGTTCTGCGCTTAAGAAGTACAGATCAATTTCTTCTATGTATGTAGTAGGAGTGTGTTACATATTCTCCCTTTGAACAGGGATTGAGAAGGAAGACATTCTTCTGAATGAGTTTAGAAAGGGACCTTTTTCACACGCCCACAGCATGCTCTGTACTAGCACTGCTGCAAATAGCAATAGCGAGGCAGTGTGTATTCAAAGTGTTGAACCCTCAGTATTATAGCTGCCCACGGCTTCCAACCCACCGCTCCTCCAGCCCACAGTAACTGGGCCAAAATCATTCCTTAGATATATTTTTTTTGGATGCAGAAGATCAGCACATTTTTATACATAATAAATAAGGGTAGTAATACTAAGCTTTTGCATGTGATCATCTACGATGTAAATGTCAATGTCAATGACTTTGCATTAAAATGGGTAGATAGGTATGTGGCTTGATAATTAAGCAAGGAGGTAGGTAGGTGAACAAATATGAATCATTTCTGAAATTGCTTTTAGTTGGTTAAGTTTAAACTAAAGGACCTTAATACATTTCATTACTGTGGATCTTACTATACACTGGAGATATTGTCAGTTGGTCTCTAAGGTTATCCCAAGGCTATTAAGTTGTGCCTTGGATGTGTTTAGTGGCTCTGTTAAATTGGCTATTTCTGCAGGCTTAGACAACACCAAGGATTATCCCTCGCTCCTACCACCATCATCTCTCTCTTCCTCCATGGCCTTGTCCTCCTCACCTCTAACCTTGAGTTCCTGCTCCTAAAAAATGCTTTAGGAATGCCTTCTGTTCTCGGGTCTAGGGCCCCACGCGAGGGCCTTATTGTTTCACAAGAGGTTCAGCACTAGGCTGACAGGGACCACTGTCCATTCATAGATGCTTGGGGTCAGTTGGGTGCGAACAGAGTAGTGAAGGAAAAAGGAGGGGGCAAGAGAGCATCAACTGTGATCAGATTATCCGGTGGTGTAGTCCCAGGACCATCCCTGCATGTGCATTCACCTTTTAAGAACCAAAATAAATACTAGGGCGGGCGGTGATAAGCCCTGGGGGCCACCTCCATGGTTACTTCAACGTCTCCTCCTGGAGGAGGGCCCCTAATCCCCTGGCGAGAGTAACCAGGGGATCTGCCTCGGAAGCATTGTCTTCTGGGGAGAAAGAGAGACGTGGTGGGCCTGGGTGGATGGCATGGGGGGAAAGCTAGGGGAGGGAAGGTTTAGGGAGCAGAGAGAGAGAGAGAAAGAAATAGAGAGATGTCTGGCCACATATGCAGGCAGCAGAGGGAGAAAGGAAATGCTAGGGGGAGGATGAAAGAACTTAAAACTGGGGATTAAAATCCTCGAAGGAAAGGAGAGAGACTGAGACAGAGCGAAGATGGAGGTCTGCAGTGGTCAAAAAGGAATATGAAAGTGAATAGCTGAACTGAAGTAGAAAATGTAATTTAAAGTGTGTAATTGTGTGAGTATTATAAAGATTTAGGAACTTTTTTTGAAGATAATTTACAAATAGAGAATGAAGGTTGAATTTAAGCAACAAAAGCTATGAAATAGACTGAGGGGAGTGAGTCAGAGGTACAGAACAAGCCTGAACTTAAAGAATTGGAAAGAGAGACAGGGAGGCAGACATTTGGCCGTTAATAGGCACATGTGAACAAAGACTAAAAAGCTCAGGTGGGTGGAGTTCAAGTGTGAGTTATACTCTTTGTGCGAGTATTCACAAACCAATGTCTACTTGTATGCATAAAATATAAATCATGTTTGTACAGCGTTGATGAGGTAACAGTACATGTAAGGACAGTACATAATGCATAGGATTAGCTGGGAAACTACTAAACTGCAAGATGCAAAATTGCAAGCGTAGTTTGCAAGAAAGTAATGAAAATATAAAACTCAACATCTGTATGTGCTTGCCCCTATAAGCTAGCCTACAGTTGGTGTATGTTAGAGGGAACTGCATATACCAGAGTGTCAATCACTTTTGCATTTGATTCTCTTGTCACTACAGAAGTAGACATTCCCTCTCCCCCCCGAGGATTTAAGGAGGGAGAATTTGAGCACTAGTGGGGAATGGGTCTGCATACTAACTATTGGCCAAAGCTTTTCACAAAGCCCACAGTCTAAGACTTTGTATTTAGGCTTCTTTGGACATACAAAGGGCATAGAACTTGAAAATACATAAAATGACAAATGGAGCTAATTTCCCATTATTTGTTTCACCCTATGTAGCTCCGTCTGCAGTGCCTACAGTTCACCTGATGGCGGCCACAGCGAGCACCATGAGCCTGTCCTGGCTGCCTCCAGAGAAACCCAACGGAATCATTCTGGATTATGAGATTAAGTACCATGAGAAGGTAAGAAGCTATGTAAATCAATGTCTCTAATTCAATCCAATTGCATTGAATTGCATGGTTTCATTTTAATTTGTGTTATTGTAAATGTGGGAACAATGCTTTTGCTGATAAACACATGGTTGCAATGAGGCAAGTAACCATTCACAATCTTAGCTTGTGTGATCATCCTCCAATTATTCTCTTTCAATCCCTCTATCCCTCCTTCAATTTTCTCTCTTTCCATCCACTAACTTCGTTCCCCTATTTCTAATATGCTCTGCCCTTTTCTTATCCTCCTTCCTCTCTCATCCATGAATTAGAACCTTTCTGTATTTTCCAGGGGCTTTCCAGAGATGTGTGACTGGATCTGCCTCTGGGAGAGGTCAAAGGCACTCAGTGTATATCTGCTCTGTTTTTTGTCATGTCCCCCTCACAGTGGATTAACACGCCAGCCAAAATACGTCTCTCTCCTCTTATCTTACTCTTTTCTCTATTTGGTTTTCCTCTAGCCTGCATGGTTAGATGTATGTGTAAGGGACGGGTGATGATGATTTGGACACATGTGGCTGCTTTTTCGGTGTTGAACTCATCACTGTTTGTCTTTGCCTCTGCAGGATCAAGGTGAGGCCATTGCCCATACCATGACTGCCCAAAGAAGCAACGCCCGTATTGAAGGTCTCAAGGCCGGTACGCCTTATGTGGTACAGGTCCGTGCCCGAACAGTGGCCGGTTACGGTCGTTACAGCAGCCCAGCCGACTTCAGCACCAACCTGCAAAGTATGTTACTCCTTTACCTATTTCATTACCCAAGAATATATTCGAATATTTTTGGCTTAGCAGCATTACCTCTATAATAGTGACGTGAATAATCTTGTGAAAATAATGTGGGCTCAGAGTTTATGGCGCTAAAAGCTACTATGCCTGGTTTTCATGCAAATAGACTGAAATCCTAAGAGAGAAATTGGCTTAATAATTGTGAAAATCCATTTCCTAGCAAACAGTCATGGTATCAGCCACTCTTGCTCTACATCATACTCAGCATTAAGCTGACATAGAAAAAGAGCTGAATAGTGTATTTTATAGTATTTCTATGTGACATGTATTAGTCCCAGGTTGCTCTCCATTCTGCCTGAAAAACACTATAGTTATAGCATATAACTCTAATGTGAGAGGCATTCCCTTATCATAAAGCACACAAATGATTGCAGCTATAGTAGTGTATATCTCCCGACAATATTTCAAATTAACCACTTTTTCACTTTTACCCTTAAAGCTGACCCTCCAAAGTCATGGCAGGAGCAGCTGCCACTCATCGTGGGATCCGCCACCGCCACCTTGGTCTTCATCATTGCAGTTGTGGTCATCGCTATTGTTTGCCTCAGGTCAGAATAAAACGTATCTAACGGTCTTTAAAAAGTCAGAGTGTGGCAAAGCACGTCTGCGCTGATTCAAAATATGTTCAAACAGCGAGTACTTACAGAAACATTTGGGGATAATAGTTTCCCTTCAAGTGGACAAAAATGGAGATGGCTCCAAATGTCAACTTTGTTTGCATGTCCTCCAAACCACCCCAGAAAAGTCTCAGCGGATTGCGGGGCCACCTGTGAGACCACATAGATTAGCCTTCTGAATCTGTGAATAGTAAACAGCTTTGGCCAAAAGGCTACTCTCCTCACTAAACACAGCATGGTGCAGCAGCTGTTGGGACTGATAGGCCTGTCGTCATGGCCAGGCACTCAGAATCATCTGTGTGGATGCCAGACCACAAGGCACCCTTGTCTGCTGGGCCCAGTTGACTGGGAAGACGCAAGCTGTTGCTCACACCTTACAACAAGTCCGGCATTGCATCAGCTGGGTCTAACCACACTTGTTTATCCTTATACCGCTCATTTGTCAAGCAGCAAATGCTGTGCATGAATGTATATATGTGTGAAAGGTTGGCACCCACTGCTGACTAGCACCCACAGCGTTCCCTCCACAAGCCAGTTCAGGCAGTGGCTGACAAGCGTGGGCATCGGTCACGCTAGACTGAATAATAATCTCCCTTGCTCCCCCACCTCTCTCTCCCTCTTGCTTCTTCACTCTCTTCTATTTTCACACCAATACATTGTGTCTCTCCCAGGGTATTGGCTTAGCCACTGCTCCGACTGCAACAGAAGATGAAGGAGGAAAAAAATAGCAATAATACAAAACACAGAGCTTCGGCATATTCCGGAACCAAATTAGAATTTGAAATAAGATGCAAATCACCATCGGGTATTATTGCCCTGGTTACTGGTTAGACAACAAAGGAACCACATTAACATGTCATTTCAACAAACCAGCCCCCTCGCTCTGTCATCATCGTTGTGCCCTCCCCTCTCACTGTGCATAAGGGACGTGTGCAGGATGATGAGGATACACAAACTGAGAGACATAGCTAAAAGAGAGGTACATTTGGAAATGATGAAAAAACAAGCAAGACAGCGTGCGAGAGAGAGAGAGAGAGAGAGAGAGAGAGAGAGAGAGAGAGAGAGAGAGTCAATGAGGAGAAAAGAGGCAGATTGAATTTAAAGTACAGTGTGATGTCTGTAGGGCGAGAAAGGCGAGACAGCTGAGCTTGCTGTTTGAGTCTGCTTTTGTCTCGGCTTGGGGGTACCGAGAGCGAGAGGCTTGTACTTGCTGCATCAGACAATGATATAAGATCTTTTTGTTTAGATTCGCGTTACAGTCCCCAAGTATGAATCATTTGCACCAGGCATTGATCCAATACCGTGCATTCCTTGCTTCCAATGCAAAAAGACAAAACATTTACCAAAGCCATATCGTGATGTACTGTGGCTGCATCTCTCCAGACGTTATTAGGGATCTGTTTTTCCCTCCCTCCTTTGTTCCTTGCTGGCATCCGCTCCCTGCTGTGTGGAGCCAATGTGACTCAGTTTGCTTTTTCATCTTTCTCAACAGAAAGCAGAGAAATGGTTCAGAGTCGGAGTACACAGAGAAACTGCAGCAGTACAGTAAGTTTCTTCGCTGAAATGCCCCCTCCTCTTTGCATTATTCACATCCCAACAGCATTTGTCCTATATAAATGCCCCATCTTCTACTTGGCAACGACTCAGTATCCTTTACCATAGCCAACATAACACGAATTAGCTTGATCATGTAGTACATTAATAAAGTGTTAGAAACAATAGGTTTTCTGAACTTTACATCGTTTTAAAGTTTCCTTTGACATCATAGATTCACTTTCCTGTTCTTGCCACTGAATCCCCTATAGTAACGCCGGGAATGAAAGTCTACATTGACCCCTTCACCTATGAGGACCCCAACGAGGCTGTGCGCGAGTTTGCGAAGGAGATCGACGTCTCCTGCGTGAAGATCGAGGAGGTCATCGGCGCAGGTAACCCACCAAAGCTCCTGAGCTACAGGGGGAAGGCTGCTAGTCACCTCCAGGCCATACCGTTAGAGGACTTCACACCAAGCGGTACTTTCACTCAATTCATCGCTAGCCCTCTCCTTGCTCCCTCCCCCTCCCACTCTCGCCAACTGTTAGGAACCCCTTTTCAGTATTACAGATGTCTCCAGCACTCTGTGTTTAAAGTAGTACTAGCTAGAGTATGAACTTTTTAATTTAGCGTCAATCACCTAGCACCCTATGTTGGATTATAATTGTACTCGTGTTTTTAAAACAGAGCCCAATCCTGGAAAAAGAGAGTAAATGTATGTAATTTAAATATGTGAAAAGCTAAACAATGTTGCAGATTTAGCCCAATGCAAGTCAAGTACAGACAGGCTTTATGTAGCTAGTAGAGATGCTAAACCTGTCCAAGCCATGTATGTAGATGTATATACAGACACTTTAGGATTTAACTCTTAGTATTTGCACATAAACACCAGCAGTCGACTGTATTTCAGTTATGTGGGGTGTACATTTTTTTTTTTTACAAAAACACACTTGGTTATTGACATACAGTTGTTAGTGAAAGACAATGTGGAGGATCAAACACTACAGGCTTTGTAAATGGGTTATGGCTATCTTCCATTCAATTGTTTTATGTGTAGTATTATGGGGAATGTGCTGGTTGTTGAAAGCAATTCTTGTCAACAAGGAGCATGGCTAATATTTATCTTGTGCATTCCCCATGATATATTGATCTGGTCTGCATGGGGTATTATATATTAAAATGTTTCTTGTCCAGGATTGGTCATCTCTGACCCCTACCCACCTTTAAGTGTCTTAAGAACCTCTTTATTAAAGAGTGCTTCGATTGGATCACAATCCTTAAACCCTTTTGCTGGAAATATGTGGTTGTGTGTGTCCCCTCAATTTAGCAACCCTCCCTCGTGATGTTGTAGATAGTACACTATTAAATGTATTACATATTTTGGATAGTAATATCTCTGCTCAAAAGCTGCAGGAATGTGCCAATTGAGGTTGAGTTTTCTTAGCATTGTATCTGAGCCAAAATGGAGGACGTTGTGATGGCAGAGATGGGAATCCCTACTACTGCTTCTGCTACTACCATTACTACTGCTACTACTGCTACGACAGCTCTTCTACTCCTGGGGCTACTACTTGAACCCGTCGCTTCCAAGCATTCGCCTTTAAGTGACAAACCCCTCAACCCCTGTCTTCCCTGTCCCCCTCCTCTCCTCTCCCCCTTCCTCAATCCATCCAATCCTCCATCCCCTTCCCTCTCTCCTCTGACTTCCCCTCACTGTTGTTCACACACATCGCTCATCACCTAATTTATCTTGCTTTCTTGCACACGCTTGGTGTAGACTCTAAACGTAAAGCGTCCTCTGCCCCGAGAACCCCAAAGCTTCTTTCTCCTCCTATCTCTTCCTCCTGCTCCCGCTTCTCCAACCACTCCTAAGCTTAGCACCCCCCTCCCCCGATCCTTGCCCTCCCTCTTCTGTCTCTTTCAGTTCCTCACACCCTGTCACCCTTCTTTAACCATTTTTAATTTTAATTTAATTTCAACATACATTTTTTCAACTCTACTTTCATCCTCATACCTTACATTCGCCATGCTGTTTATTTTAATCCATAGCTTAACAGCACAAAGTCATGTTTGCACTGCCATCACCACCACCCCTTGACACTGGCCGAGAGTCCTGGCTTCTTGCAGTCCCCCATGTCCCACCCCCTCCTGCTACCCTTCCCTGATTCCTTGGTTCTAACCAGTTAACTGTCCCCTCTCCCCTCTTTTCCCCCACTCTCCTCCACTCTTCCGTCATACCTCTCTCCCCTCCCTCTTTCTCTCTCTCCTATTCCTCTTTTGCTGTTTTTCAATGACTGGCTCACGTGGGATCTCGCAGGAGAGTTTGGAGAAGTGTGTCGTGGCCGCCTCAAGCTGCCTGGGCGTCGAGAGATCATCGTAGCCATAAAGACTCTCAAAGTGGGCTACACTGATCGCCAGAGGCGGGACTTCCTGTCTGAAGCTTCCATCATGGGGCAGTTTGACCACCCCAACATCATCCGTCTGGAAGGTGTGGTCACCAAGAGTCGGCCCGTGATGATTGTGACGGAGTTCATGGAGAATGGAGCACTAGACTCTTTCCTAAGGGTGAGAGAAAACAGCATCCACAAACACAATACACATAGGAATAGCTCTAATAAAAGCATGTACCCATGATTTTATCAATAATGCAACACTATCCGGCAACTAAGCCCATTCAAATCTGATTGATCTTGCTTTTAATTATCTCACTTTCTACGGAGCCATAAAAGGTCTTCTTAAGCTCTGCTGCAGAGCGCTCAATGGTTATCTGACAAATTCTGCATTCAGGCGATTGGTGACATTTACAAAAAGCTCAGTCTCCAATGAATCACTGCCTTAAAGTCAAATCATACAGTGTCTGCCAGTGAAAGGGAAAAGAAGGGAACAGACAATAGATAGGTAGAAAAGAGGAAGACGTTACAGTGTGATGTATTAGGTGATGAAAGATGCAAGTAATAGGAAACATGCTAAAAAAGTACTGTGAGAGATACTTAAAAAAGAAAGAAAGGTAAGAAAAAAAGCTAAAAAGGAGACGCATTACTTTGAATATGCAACCTTGATCTTCAATCCAATCCATCCTTATCGCTTTCTCTGTTCCTTTGCCAGCTCAATGACGGCCAGTTCACAGTGATCCAGCTGGTTGGCATGTTGCGTGGTATCGCAGCAGGCATGAAGTACCTGTCGGATATGAACTACGTGCACAGAGACCTGGCTGCCCGTAACATCTTGGTCAACAGTAATCTGGTCTGTAAAGTGTCTGACTTCGGCCTATCTCGTTTCCTTGAGGATGACGCTACAGACCCCACCTACACCAGCTCCCTGGTGAGTCAGAGTATGAGTGTGTTTGTGTTTGTCAATCTGTTTTCATGTTAATGTCTATTTTCATGTAAATACATGTTTAAATGTGCTACATGTAAGGTTTAACATCAATACATCACCATTATGTTAATTGATGGCCCCTTTCACTAACTCACAGAATAATCAAGTATGAGTACATTCAGACAAATAGATTTAATTTAATTACATTTAATTTAGTTTAATACCATTGTGGGTAGAAAGAAGATGTTTCACTTCCGCTGGCAGGATCAGGTCAAAAAATACATATTGCAGCTAAATGAATGTTTATCACCCATTTTCTTCCATTGTGGAATAACAAAAGTACCTCCAAAAGACAGACTGATGTACACATTGGGGATTGTATACAATGCTTTGCACTGAAGCTATATCACATTTCCTATAACAATCCTGAGCCGATAAATGACTATAATGATATATAAGACTGATTTGCTCCTATTGTCGCATAACATACAACATTGGAAAAGCAGGCTAGGGCACATAGGATTGGGTCCTATGAGATCGAGTATAATAGTGATATTATATAATTATATTATGAGCCCTGGAATAAAGAAAGGCAAACTCCGTTGACCTGTATAAGAAAGTTGGCTTTGTGAGTTTTAGGTCTCCTGACTTAAAAACAGAATAAGGTGTATAATTCTCAAGTTCAACTCGACTAAAGCAATCCAGATATGTTAAAACATCTTGGTGACAGACAGCAACAGTGTTAGTTGGAAGTGTGTATCTTACTTTGAGAGACAGCGCTGGCATGAAATACCAATCAGCCCACCAAGTTTAGTTTGTCTGGTAGTTATATGAAAGGGTTCTATGATGGTGATATATCAATGTTTAATACATCAGCTTGTAGCACATTAAATATTCTAGCTTCATGTGTTTGTACATATCATTTCCTGTAACTGTCTTACTAACCTTGTGTGTACATGACGTTTGGGTTCTACAGCATGCACCCATGTGTTGTGCATCAACATTTCCCTTAGACTGTGTTTTTCTCACCCTCTCTCTCCCTCTTGTATGTGTGTGATTCTGTGTTTGTGTTCCATCCCTCCAGTATTTCATGCTCACATACTCATTCGCATATCCACAGGGAGGAAAAATCCCCATTCGCTGGACGGCTCCCGAGGCGATTGCTTACAGGAAGTTCACCTCCGCCAGTGATGTGTGGAGCTATGGCATTGTCATGTGGGAAGTGATGTCGTATGGCGAGCGGCCCTACTGGGACATGAGCAATCAAGATGTAAGCTCATATTTTCCATAATGTGAAATATGCATACTTAATGTGAACTATAATATTTTATGAGAAAAAGCCACCCTAATTAAATATTCTGCATTAAACAGTAGCATTTTTTAATAAAAGATAAGTGTAGACATTTTCTAACCACTTCTGCCATTACTGTCCTTACTCCCACCCACAAGCTGATTTGTCTTTGGCCCTTATATCTATGCATTTCCTTAAGGATCGTTCCTGCTTATCTCTGACTCTCCCATTATCTCCCTCATTTATCCTCTTCTGTCCACCCTTACTGCTATAGTTATCGACTCATCTCTCTTCTTGTGTTACATCCTCTCTCTACACCACACTTGGAGATTAGAACTGATTGTGGTATTTCTGTCATTCTTTCTCAGGTGATAAATGCCGTGGAGCAGGACTATCGACTGCCCCCGCCCATGGACTGCCCCACCGCACTGCACCAGCTCATGTTGGACTGCTGGGTGAAAGAGAGGAACCTGCGACCCAAATTCACCCAGATTGTAGCCACGCTGGATAAACTTATCCGCAATGCTGCCAGCCTCAAAGTGGTCACCAACAGCGCACAATCCACTGGGTGAGGTCCTTAAAATCAAGTTGGTCACTTAAAGTTCAAAATCACTATGTAAGCCAAGTAAATCAAAGCTCTAAGTCAAAGGTCGTATGTTGTGTAGCTCCATGAAGCTGGTGATTATTGAAATAGACTTAACCGTGAAGATTTTTTCTCTGGAGGTCCATTTTGAGTTGTATTAGGTTGGATTGGTGATGTTCATAATGGGCAATAATGTCTCATTAT
The DNA here is from genome assembly GCF_902827115.2 of Pseudochaenichthys georgianus. NCBI lineage: Eukaryota > Metazoa > Chordata > Actinopteri > Perciformes > Channichthyidae > Pseudochaenichthys > Pseudochaenichthys georgianus. Next base: position 15,570,317 of record NC_047506.1, read on the forward strand.
GATCATTGCATAATGGATATTAGTTCTGATTGCTTTTCTAAAAATCTTCTATGGTTTTCTTATGTCATATGTTAAGCAGACCTGCTGGACTGCGTAATAGGTCATTCGTTTATTTAATGAAGTCACTTGACTTTTAAGCCGTGAGAGTCCAGGCCAAGCCATTTTATCTGCACCTGAGCCAGAGAAACCACTAGAAGGATTTCCGCTGTGCAAATATTCCTTTACCAAGCTGATACGGTGTCGGCGAGTCTCTCTGACTCAGCTTTTACAATCTCTTAACTTCTATAAAGGGCAGATTTCTTTGCAAACAACTCTGTAGTTCTCACAAATGCAGCCAGGGCCCTTATGCAAATCCAAATGACCATGGCTCAATGCAGCCCACAGAGCGACTCCTCCACCAACTGGGAACTAAATCAATGATGTCACATCCACATTTAGCTGCACTACCTTCCTCTGCAACCTGTTCTTGGAAAGAATTTGAAAGATAGAAGGTGGCAGAGTCGAAGCGATAAGAAGGGGGATGACCTACCTTTCTGTCCCTGCATCAGGGTCTTTCTGTCTTGAGGGAGGGCCGCAGACAATCCTGGTTTAGGCTCACGGGGGAAACCAGGGTCTCGGTTGGCCACTGGAGCGACGTTCTTAGAAGCTTGCGGTTAATTAGCTCGATTAAGGAGATGTAAAAAAGAGATGGGAGCATCTTTTAATTAGCCGCTATCGAGATTTTAAACGGGCCAGCGGAGAGGTGGCCCCCTGCCGACAAACCTAACAAGGGAGGAGTGATAGCGCCGTCCTGGTCGCCATTGAAGGGTGGCTGGAGGTTAGCTAACACTGTCTGGCATAAAAGTCATCTGTTTTGTTGTGTAATATATACTTGACATGACTGAATATGGCAGGTGTGGAATAAGCCACTGGGATGTTGTGATGTAAGGCTTCCAGCACCAGTTTCATGAGTCATTTATTTTTCTGAATGTTGTTGTTGTCGTAAATGCAGACATCTCTAAACTTCCTAAAGATACGAAAACAGTCTACAAAAGCTAACCCTTTGGAGAAACCTTGACAGTCCCAACCATTGACCTTGCGTTTGGGTTGTTACCGTCTCACTAACTAGCATACACTATTACAAAGTGTTCCTGCTGTGCTTCTGCTTGTGGCTCACATGTGGCCAGCTATGGTTTGGATCCTTTTGAAGCCAACTTTAGAGACTTTAGAGGACTAACAATACTCCATTAAGAGAAGCCAGAGCCTTGCCTTAACGATGGCCCGAGGCCTTGGGCTCTGCAGCAAAGGCCTTATTAAAAATCACTCCATCTACACCACTCAATGGAGCCTCTGTATCACTGTTATTAACTCCCCCTCCATGCCTTTTTCTTTTCTCCCTCTTTCACTCTCCATTCCTCTTTTAATTGTTAATGAATCTAATGCCATCAAAAAGGATGACAGGGATCAACAGAGCAGAGAGGAGGGGAGACAGTGGTGCTCTTTCTCTCTGCCTTCTCTTCATCTGTTTCTCCTCCTTCAGCTCCCCGCACCTCCCTGTTTCCCCCTCCACCTCGACCTCTTCTCTTGTTCATTCGCTCCACTTCTCTCCAAGTTGTAGCGCAGTTTTATTAAAACTCCCAAGGTGGCCTCTCTATCTACAGCATTGATCAGCTAGGGGGTTTGGTTGTTTCTTCTAAAGGCTCTTTTGGTCTATCAACAGGTGTTCACGAACATGCAAAACACAATCAAAAACTATTTTGATGAATCCATAAAAAAATTAAAAAGATTGAACGGCTATAGACTTGGATATACACATAGACGCAGAGTCAAACGCATTCTACAATACCCAGTATTGAGAGTGTCTCCAGGTACATGAGTCATGCCATTCAACTCCACACACATGTGAACACCATCTGTGTTTACATTCCTCAGATATATTTCTCCTTTGTCATGAAGTATTTTTGTCATTTGTGTGGCATGGATCCTATTTGTCTGGAAGACCTTAGATGGCGTTCTGCATATTCAAACACACCCTGAGACAATGAAGGCATAAAGCATATAACCTGCTTGTTATGCACATGTTCAGAAGGAGACATTACATCTGTTTTAAGTTGACCAGGAGAAAACAAATATTCCCACATCAAATTCAAACCACATTTGTGTGTGTTGTCTGAGACAGTTGAAACAAGAAGGACAGGAATCAACAAACAGGAAGAGAGCATTTACGTCAAGGGTTTCCAATAGGAAGGACACATTCCTACATGACTGATGCTGCCACGTAAATGCATTCTCGACAAAAATACTCACTTGGGCATACAGTATGCAACCTGTAATTAAAGATCTGGTTCGTTGTACATTTCAGTTCCTTGTTTAGTCATCATTGAAGTGCAGATTTGAAATCTGCTCTATGAACACGCACCACCTTGCCTCACCAGCATCTGCCACCCAAGCCTCCAGCCAGTTTCTCCACAGTCATAAAAGTGACCGCCCTACCCACCCCCATGCACACAACTCCTGACATGTGAAGGAGAGGGGAGAGAAGAGGAGGAGAGGTGGAGAAATGGAGAGGTGGCGCATTTGGGGGTGAGGTTGGCCGGTATTGGCAGTAGAGTGACGACCTTAACCCTCTCTCTCTGTTTCTCTTTCTCCCTCCCCCCCCCCTCCCTTCCTAAGTAGGGTATCCCAGCCCTTGCTTGACCGCTGTGTGCCAGACTATACCACTTTCACCACTGTGGGGGACTGGCTGGACGCCATCAAGATGAACCGCTACCGTGACAACTTCGTCAACGCCGGATTTGCTTCCTTTGACCTGGTGGCCCAGATGACGGCAGAGTGAGTGGAGAGAGTAGATTCCGCTAATCAGGCCTAACGTGATTGACTGAGACTGAGTTTGAGAGTCAAATTAGTCATAGAGAATGACCTTGAGAGAATAAATATAGTCTTAAGGCTAAATCAAACACAAGATGCAGAAGCTCTGATTAGGCTTTAACATAACATGATAAACAGATATACAAAATAAAACCTAAAGTGTAACTTATTCTGGTAAATGTAGAAGAAATATATCTACCATGCCTTTTACTGTTATTAGTTTCAGTAGCTATGTCCACAAAATGTAAAAAACACGGTTGTTAAACAGGTACAAAAGAATATCCTGGATACCAAATAAGGGATAGACGAAATGGAAAAACAGAAGATTATCCATGCTTTTGCTGTGATTAGGTATGTAATTGACCAATCATGATAGTTCGCCGTAGAGTATTATGTAATCAGGATGGAACTAATAACAATCACCTGCTTTGAAAGCCAGGAAACCTGATACACATTCGACAAATACACAATTTAACAGCGCAGTACATTTTCTTAGAAAACACTCATCCCTGCTTCCAGGGACAATGTCCAGTTGACCTTGACGATTCTCGTGTTTACAAACAGGAAATGATGTAATGTAAGTCATGGAAATTGGAAGCCGCTGATGATCAAATAAATGAATTAGGATTATAATGATAAATAAATTACCCTCATTAGTTGCATAATAAGCAATGGAGGTGGGGGTAATCTGTTTCAATTTGGCCAGGCTGACAGGTGTGGCGTACTGTGGCTCTTCGTTTCCTTTAATGGCCAGTAATTCCTCTAATGGTGCCCATTTATTATCATTTCACCCTCCGTTGCTGCACTGATGGGGGTGGCGAAATATATAAAAACAACAACAAAAAAAAACATTTATTTGTGTGAAATTGCAGTGATGCACCCTTATTTGGCTTTGCAGAGAATGGATGTGAAGTATGGATCTGTGTGTGTGTGCACAAGTACATGTGCAAGGGTGTGAGTTTAGGTGCACACTTATGTACTAAAATGGATGGGGCCGCAAAGTCATTGAGACAAGCAGAGTCATTGGTGTCTGGGTATAATATTAGATTATCAGGAGTGTGTGTGTGTGTGTGTGTGTGTGTGTGTGTGTGTGTGTGTGTGTGTGTGTGTGTGTGTGTGTGTGTGTGTGTGTGTGTGTGTGTGTGTGTGTGTGTGTGTGTGTGTGTGTGTGTGTGTGTGTGTGTGTGTGTGTGTGTGTGTGTGTGACTAAACGGAGAGGACGCAGACTGTGGCAGAACCCCAGCAGTGAGCTAATCTCTGCCCCAGACGCCGTCCGCTCTCTCCTTAGCTATCAACTAGGGAAATCAAACAAGAGGGCGGAAAAGAGAGGTTCTTGTGATATAATTGTGGAGCGTTAAACCAACATGGCCGTGCTGATTAGATTATGCCGTCTGACTAATGACAGCCAAAGCAGGTGCACTCTCCCAGGCTTTTTTAAGGGTGAAGTAATGTCAGCTGTATGTCAATGTCTTCATATTTTCCCCCTACACCGTCAACCACAGGTTAAGGCCCTCTAGCTGATGTGAGCGCTCAGCTACAAAAAATATTTACAATCTTCCAGTCTTATTTGCTGTAGTTTTCCTTGGATATGTTTAAGCTGTGAGGAATACTGTGCAACAGTGACAAAGTTCAATCTGATTTACTGGAACACAGAACCAATCTAAGCATGAATGACAGTCTCCATACAGAGTAATCTGTCTTGTATCTTACAAAAAAATAAACCGCTTCCCTGTTTCTGTAGCTAAGTGGCAGGTTAGTGTGGACTCTGTGAAGTCTGCCATCTGCCGAACAGTAGCTAAGTTTACTCTTTAATCATTAACTATAACATTATGGCCCTTTGACTCCCAAACTCTTGCCCATCTGCTGGGAAACAGAAGTATGTTGCATGAAGACAAGCATTAACTATAGCTGGGTGAGTGTTCCCATTTTGTTGACATAACCTCTGGTAGCCATTTAATGGGTTATTGCCAAGATGCTGCGGTCTCTGTTTCCACATTGTAGAGTGTGTGTTTACTTGTGGGTGAGAAATAAAATGTGCAACTTCCTTCATGCGATGTTTACTCTAAGTCTTTTTTATGACTGAGCCACCTGCTCTTATCTTTTTCTCTCTCAACAGGGACTTGCTTCGGATAGGAGTAACGCTGGCCGGCCATCAGAAGAAGATTCTCGGTAGCATTCAGGACATGAGACTACAGATGAACCAAACACTTCCTGTCCAGGTGTGAGCGTCAGGACACATAAACCCATGCAGTCGAAGGACAGCCAGACAGGAAAAAGGGGGAGGAACTGTGCCAGAGAGAGCCATTGGAAAACCCTAGCTGCCTGACCCATCTCTGCCAATTAGACGCTATAAAACTGGCTTGCAGTGCCTCTGACAAATTTTTTTTTTTTCACTACCACTTCCTGTTCCTGATTTTGTGTTATTCGCCATTGTTGCTTTTCCATCCAATGAGAATGTGTGTGTTTTTGAAAGTGGAAGAAGAGTAAACCCCCTTATACCCCATGCGTGCCTCACTAGCTCCGGTGTGGGTTGACGTTTGCATGCATGTGTGTTTTAGTGAGGTTGGCCTTAGCCCTGTAACTGAAATGTCACACTCCCCATGACCTCTCAACCCAGCTTTGATGAACGTTATAAACAGTACAGAATGAACGCCCTGGTATAAAAAAAAGTGAACAAATGCTCACTCCCAAAAGAAGGAAAACAAAAACCGAGATGTTTTGGACCCACGGGACATACGGGGCCATTCTTTCCCTGATAGCAGTGGTTTCACTGTGCACGTGTGCCATTCTCCATCTTCATATTGAAGGTGTATTATACACTTGCTGGATAAGGGTGAGGTGGTGGAAGAAAATGTATGATGGGCTGAGGTCAAAGGTCAAGAGGATGACAGAGGTCGAAAAGATCAAAGGAGGCCAGCCACATTTTTGGACACTTTTGCTGAATCCTCCATAGGTCACAAGATGAACTCTTCACCCTGACCTGAAGTGACTCAGGATAGCTCCACAGCTTGGGATCACCTGCTCATCATCTGTTCTTTTACAAATACAAGTGTTTTATTTGTATTTGTCCACACACTTTTTTTCTTCTTTTTTTTTGGCTTTCTTACACATTTTTGGGAGATTTGTGGTTTCAAAATGGCCGGTCAAACCTAAGTACCCCAACTGAACGCTGTATGTGATAAAGGGGAGACGAGGACTGTGGCAACACTATAGAAAGACCACTTGGCCTTTTGTGTGCGTTTTTGTATGTGTGCGTGCGTGCACATATGTGCGTGTATGTGTGATTAAGTGTGCTTGGATGTGTGGGTGTGTCAAGTTGCACACAAGTATACTGTACAATACAGCTTCCGCTATTTGCCACCGTGGAGAATTAACGCATGAACTGAACTGTGACATGGAGCAAATATATCTGAAACAACTACGCTATATTCTGTGGACAACTGTTAAACATTCTTTTTAATTGAATCCAAAAAATGAACTCACAACATATATATATATACACATCTATATATATGTACAATGCAGAGACTGATAGAAACCATGATGGACACCATCTGGATTTAGAAATAATCAAAATTCTTATTTTAATATCTTGACATCCTGCCCTATGTATTTATTTGTACCTCACCTACCAATCCCCGCCCCCCACCAACCCCCAGATGGACTGCATTTGGGACGGTGGACTTGGAACAATCAGAAGGAAGAGAGACTCAAAGAGGATTCGCCTAATGAATTGCTGATTATTAAACAAAATAAATTGCATATAAATTGGATATTGTATTTTTGTTGTTGTTCTAAACAGCCTGTAAATGTTTTGTAACAAAAATACTATAAATAACAAAAGAAAAATGGTGTTTTGACAAAATGAAAGTGTTGTGATGTTTGATTTAGAGTGAAATTAACAGAACGAAAAGTAAAAAAAGAGAAAGTCAGGAGAGAGAGAGCTATAACACCCGTGGTTAGACAACATGTTGCCCTTTTGTTCTTCATCCATTGTTGTGCGAGTGTTGTTGTGTAGGTGCATTCAAGTGTGTGTGCCACCTGACCTGGATATGATGCTTCCGCAATCCATTCTCATTCTCAATATACAGAGCATCTGTGAACCACTGAGCTGTTACTAATTGTCTTCGAGTCACATTAATTTAAACTCAAATACTGCAAACCACTCAAATGTTTACCTAGGTTTTTCATGTGTCTTATGTGCCATCACCTCCAACAAAAGGGTCCTCCTAAACTGTTTATACTGAAGAGTGTACAACTCTTAAGGTATCATTCGGGAGAATGTTCAGAGATGATGCAACCAATCATTTCAATCAGCCCAGAGGCAGAGCTCCATCGGTAGAGCTGCAGTTTGCCTTCCTGCAACAGGATCCTCATCAGAGCTGTCAAGAGAAACCTATTGGTCTTTGTCTGTCAGCTCGATTAATGCAGCGGCCAATCTGGCATTGTGAGTATACGAGCATCCAGTGAGCGCAGACATACAGGGTTCTGACCTATCATTATCTCTCTTCATTTCCTGTCTGGCCTGCAATCATCCTGTCTCAGCTCAGGCTGCTGCGTGATTAGTACAGTGCAGATCAACAGCCCTGGCATGACAGAAACAAATCTGCAGACCCCCTCATCCTAAATGATAGCAGCTGCATCACGGAGAATGTACTATTTGTACTTCTCACTGAGGGGTGTTTGATAGTAGTGGATTGTGGGATGGGGCCGCACCGCTGCTGTGATCTTCCAGACAGAGTCCATATTGTTCGGGTTGGAGCTGATCAATGCAATATGTGAATACTATTAGTGAGCTGTGTAATAATAGCATGATGTTAGCGGCTAAGCATTGTCTTCCCATTTGTCTTTAGTCAGCCTCTCTCAAGTCCTTTTAAAAAGCCATGGAGGATATTATGCAAAAACACATGTTCCCTGTTTGATATTGTTTCATCTTATTCTACATACAAACGTTTTTAATTATGCTAGTACCGTATAAACCTGTAACAGTTGTAGCACACAATCAAGTAGTAATTTGACTGTTGTGTTCTCAAACTACAGGAATTAAGTCTCATATCCCTTCATTGTTTTCACCAGTGGAAGTGCAGTTTTCTGATGGCTGAGAATCAGAAGCGCTCGTATTGCCAGCGTTATCTATTATTTTGATGAGAATGTGCTCAAAATACTTGTTAGTTAAGCAAACATTTGTCTTCATATAATTCTGCAGATTTATTTTGTTTCTCCCCAACGCTAAAACATCATTTTGATTGGAAACGAGTGACAGAGTCTACTTTTGGAAATGAGAGAAGAGCAGAATTAATGCAATCAGAAGCTCACTTTTACCCAAAGTCTCCCAGGAATATTCAATTGTCCTCCCTTCTGCACTGAGCTCAATTATTCAATCAGCTAAGCCCCACTGTTGTAGAGTCGCTTGTGGCACCAAAAAGACACTGATGAGCATACAAATAGAGGAGGGGGGCAAATGGGGGCTAAACACAATCAGATGGCAGACATGCCCACTCGTGGAAAATGGCAGCGCTTTGGAGCTTGAACCATTGATGAGGTGCACATGGTGCGCTGTGGCCTGGAGTTGTGTTCACCAAATTCAACTGGCCGTGAGTGATGAGCTCAACTGGCACTGTAGCGCATCTTAAAATGATTAAACTGCCACCACATCAACTGAAAACAATTAATCATTAAGTGGATCTTTCACACGTTCATGGCAGTGTTTCATACTTAACATTCACAGATAGGAAAGAAACCCCTCTTGCAGATGCTTGCTGAAATTAAGATCGACTGTTATGTTTGTTCGTGTGTAAAAAAAGGTTTCTACTTTATACAGAAACACTTTGATCAGCAGAGGTTAGGCTTTTTCAGATGTGGTATCTCTTTGTGTGCCAATAAGATTCAAACTTTCCCAACATTCCTTCCACCTCTCCTTTCCTATTTTACATCCTTCACAGATCATCAAACACACCCACCCTTCCCGTATACCATACACTAACAACTCTAATTTTCTTTCCTTCAGTTGTCTGTTTTGAATAAATATATACAGTACTGTCTTCTGTCCTCTAACAAGCTAACTCCACATCTGTCTTTTGTTTACTTTTGTAAGCTCCTCTTGTTACAAGGAAGTGAGAGTAAATGTATAGTGAACTGCAAAGGGGGACAGAGTAAAGTGCTGAGAAATGCAATTGTTAATTCCTCTTTGAAAAGCATTAAGATGTATTTAATGGTGCAGGCATACACAAACAATTACTAAAAATGATGATGCATTCTTGTAGAAATATTTTTAAAAGACCCTTTTGCAATTAAATTATTTAAGAAATGTGACCTGATCTCCTGAGTTTGTGTTTTTTTTGTTTTTAAAAAGATAACTCACCCATGTGGACTTAATTATTCTTCCATAAGGTACCATGCCAGCTCATAATCACACTCATGCTCTCCAGCTGAGGAATCACCCAAGACAAACACATAACATTTCATTGCTTATCATTTATGGCCGTCTCTTGCTCCGATAACAATTTCCAGGACATAATGCTGTTTTTCAGCATTTATCAGTAAAATGTCTTGTTGATAAAGTGGTACCAGAAACTCCATTCAGATAACCACCTGCTTCAGATAAATATTTTAAACTTGGCAAATGTCTTATTCTTGCTCAGTGTACAAGTCTCTGATTTGACTTTGAGGCAGGTTAAGCCTGCATTTTCCCCCTTGCCTTGCAAAGGCTTTAGGACATTTAGAGTAACACTGTTTGTTTATAATGCTGTCTTTCATCTTTATAGCTACAGGCACATGATGAATGGATATTGATCCGTGGGAAAAGTTACCCAGAGTTCATCTATTTCTAATGCTCTTTCAGCCGCTAAGGTGCTCACTATTATTGAACTTCCTACTACAAGGTAAAGACCACTTTTGTAAAGTAGTGTGCCAAATTTAGCTGAGAAAAGCCCTAGTTTAATTGCACATCTAACCAGAGGAATACCGAACATCAGCACTATTATTCGAAGGTTACCATCACAATGGGAGTTGATGTTCTTTCAGCCAAAAAAGGTTTTCAAAACATGTCGTCACAACTAAATCAAAACGTTAGCAATCCATAGAAGCATGTCAGTGGCATGTCACACTAAAGCTCCCTATATTGTCTTTCAACCCACTAATTTATACGAGCTCCTCTCATCTCTGCAGGCACCGAGCCAACAGTCTTGTTTTTCAGCAAAAAACGAGAGATGCTCAGATCATAGATTCTCCCTCATCTGCCCCTCGCCTTGCCCCCCATCTCCCCTCTTCTCCCTTTCCCTGTCCAATTAAATACAGAGTCTTGGAATGGGTGGTCTCAGTGTCTGGATAGAGCAGATCCCACTCCCCCCTAGATGTGCTCGGAGAAGTTTCAGAGGATTATGTGGGTTATTTTTGTGTTGCAGCAGGCAGAATACATTTCATCTCAGATCTTCCAAACTTCTACAGCTTCTTGTTTTTAACTGTTCTTGTTAGACGATGGACACACTTTATTAAATGTCCAGCAGCATTTCACGGCCAAAAAGTCTCCTTTTTCTTGGCACCTCTTTGGCAGAATAAAAGTTAACAATTCCATGTAGAGGAAATGTAATTATTTACAATGATACTGCATGTATCCTGAAACAGATTGGGAACCATATCATCGATTTTGATTTGTTTTGACTAGCCCAGATCGGTGATACTCCTTCAGTGCTTAATACGTAGTATAATCTGTCCGTTTGAGGCAAATATGGACCAATACCAAGATGAACTAGAGCACTGTATACTTTACTACAGCTATTGACATAGTGTCCCATTACTCCAAGCTGCAGAATATTGATTCTGTGCAGGCCTGTTTCATCAAAATATGCCATATAATGCGCAGGGGAATTATTGAGATGTCAATTAAGATCAATTTCTTATCCCTGAGGCTCCATTAGCATAAATATCGCAATGCATTAGCATGTCTTTGGCACATGTCGGTCAGGACGAGGATCAATGCAAAACATGATCACAAAGAAATAGAAAAAAGAAATAATCCGCTCCCTTAAACCTTCCTTACCCACTCCTTCCCCCTCATTTCCAAAGCCAAACTCTGTCTCCCTTTATTCTCCTTACAGACAATCCCTCGCTCTCCCCCGTTTACTAGCTTCCCACTAACACCCCCACACTCGTTCTCTGTCTACTTCTTCATCCTCTCTCCATCTCTTCTGCCATAATCCATCTCTTTCACTTCAGCTTGGCACAGCTAATTGGTCACGTCTGTACTGTGACATGGGGACCTGACATAATTGCTGGACAAATAGCGAGGCGTTCAGCTTCGGACCTGTCTCAACTATAAGCTGTACACAGACACCAGCCGACTGGAAAGCCTAATTACCACTCCAACCCCGCAACCAACTTGCTAATTGGCAAACACTTGTTTGTGTGCCTTCGTGTTTTTTTGCACCTTTGTTTTCTTCGTTGCGTTACAAATCCTATAAAACAAACAACAACAACAACAACAACAACAACACAGATATAAGAATACTGCATAACTCTACAATCGTAGAAATACAAGACTTACAACATGTGTTATTCATTTCCATAAATTGGTCATCTGTGAAATGTCAGTTTCAGTGTGTCATACATCACACTCTTGTTGTTGTTGTTGTTGTTGTTGTTGTTATATTTTGTTATGTTATTATTATGCTGTTTGTCATGACAATGCTAATGAAATGTCCCGTTTGATTAGCAGCTCATTCCAGACTTTCTCCACACACCACGCTTTTTTTTTCAATTTCCTTTCCACCATCTTTCTAACACATGCACTGTCTTGCAGACCTGATTGAACTGATTATCACTTCCCAAGGTTTTTGGCATTTGATTAATTCCTTGCTTTTACAATACATTCATTATGTTGCACCAATTTCAGTTTATTTCTCCCATTTGTTTGCCTTTTAGCCTTTCGTGTGTGAATAAATTAATTAGGAGGTGGTTCTTGGTGAGCATTATTATTATTACATACTGTGACCTATATAAGGCATATTTTAGAAATACGTGTTTTTGAAGAACAAAGGGATGCTTAATTTTGAATAGCTACGGTATATATAGTAAATAAATATTAACATAGTTGAAAAACACATTTTTCACTTTGTTCAATGCTTCTGATGTTCGTTTCTATTCAATGGAACATCACAAAGGATTATCCTACTGCAAACCCCTGACATATTTGACCACCCGCTCACATCACCCCCTTCCACAAAAGGGGGACCCAACCTTTTCTGCCCAAGAACAAGCATCCTATTGTTGGGTGTTTGGGTGCAGCTGCATGTTCATTCTGTCTGATGGGTTGAGTATGTCTGCCAGGGAAACAATATTCAACAGGACTGTGCCCGGAGACCGCGGGGTGACCTGGAGTTCACGGTCAAAGCTGGACAGTTGGTGGGAATCTGTCACATGTGAGAGGTATGGGAGCCTTCAGGTATGGCGAGGCCACTGAACAAGCGTATCAAAATGCCGCTGTGGAATGATAAGATGTTCTCATGGCTGCAGTTATCAAGATAGAGACTTAATTCACTGTAAACGGAGCGTAATACTAACACATGACGCATAAATCACATGGCCTAGCATGAAACTGCACCGACGTGGGTCTGCTGCTCAGGGGAATGGAGCTCACACAGACAGCAATGCATACGATGCTCTGTGAGATAATGATTATATTTTCTTCCAGCCCCCTGCTGAGCTTGTGTCCTCTTCACAGTTCAGCAGACGTCTAGCAGGCTTATGTTTGTGTGTTACGGAGAGTTTTTATGCACTGCAATGTTTGCAAAAGGCTTCAGGCACGTTGACTGTTCATGAAAACAGTGCAGTACGCTGACCAAAAACATAACGATTTCAATATGGAAATGTTAAACTGTGGGTACTCAAATTGTATTGATAAGGTATGGACTCTAAACTCAAGGATGGGCATCGACCTGTATGCACAGCACAATCAATTGGAGGACACACATATAAGATCATCTTTTAATCGGTTAATTGACCTGCCTGCAGGAGCCATCTGTGGACTACCTGTCTGTCTGGACTTATCAATTGAAAAAATAATCCTTGTACCGAATACAAATTTGCAATAATCATTTCAGTTTAGCTGATCTAATTATGAAGAATAATTTCCCAGCAAGCATCTGCTGTCCACTATCGCTTTGATGGGAATAGTCAAACTGCACCATTGATAATCTTGCTCACCAGCTAAAGATAATTAATAGCTTGTGCTTTGCACACAAGAAAGATGGTCATGACATTGCCAAGTCGAGGTCATTTTTGCTCTCCATTGATGTCATCGGTAGGCATGAAGGGAAGGGCCTTGTTCCTGCCTGACATCTCATTAACTGCTTGTCGATATTTATCAGTCTTAATCAGAGCTGTGGCAGGTCTGGTGTGATTACTTCCTGGGTGTGAAAGCAATCACACCTCGTCCTCCCCACTGTCCTTGATTTACGGAGGGAAAAAGAGTCAGGCATGTTTAAGGAAGTTTGAGATGGCTGCAATAAATGAAGATGGAATGGAAAAAAGCACATTCCCAGATTCTGATTTATCTTTCCTCATTGCAACCATACTGCGCAAGATCAAATAAATCAGCATCAGTAATGACAGACTATTTGTGTTATCTCTTAACAATTCAGCAAAGGGTTTTATTATTGTGTGTCTTCACCAAATGAGTAGTTTTAGAAATGTGTCAATACTTAACATCTCAGAAATGGACAAATCATTACATTCGGAATGGAAATATTATTTATTGTCATGACTGTTTCACCGATCATTATTTTGTCTGTGAAATCAAAACACTATACCTTGAAAATGATTTCCAAAGGGTTTATGTGCAGTAATTATTCTGAAATGTAAAATAAGCATAGTATAAATATCAAATGAGAAGAAAATATCACAGAGACTTGATACTTTATTCACACTAGGGTAAGAAGAGCAAGAAAGAAAAGTGGAAAGGGTAAAAACAGTAATAACAATATCATTAATATATCCTAAACACACAAAAACAGAAACTCCTGTCAAATAAAATGTAAGGAAAAATGTGTCCCTGATAATAATTTCCTGTATTCATTCTGTGGGCCAACCACAGGGCTGATGATCGGCCAATTATTTCCTTTGCCTTTTACAAGAAACATATTGAACCATTTTGATCGCAGAACATCCATATACGTAGCCTAAAGCAGTCGAAAATATTAACAGCATGCAATCAATTGGAGGGGAAAATAATCACCCTATAAAAAAGATAGTATCAACAAGAGAAACAAATTATTTGAAAAAACAGAAATAGAAATTCAGCCATTAAGAGGAGGAAGATAGACTGAAATAGAAAAATGGAACAATGATCTTGTCCAGCAGCGGTAAAAACCTGAATTACATGTGTAATATGGTTTTATTAACACAAATGAGAAAAAACAACCGACTAGGTCAACTGTTGGATTGGAATGACCCAATACAACTCAGATCAAGGGGGCAAATAATTTTTGTTCCCACACAAACTATTGTTTATATCTACCATCAGGTGTCCAGTCTTACCCTTTGCCCTCGCTAAGGACCTCTAACACGGCTAGAGTGGAGCAGGCTAATGTCAGGTGGCAGGCAGACAAAGGTGAGGCAACGGGGGGTGTTTGATAATGTGCGAACATTCTTGTGGGCTCTGCAGCTGTGTCGGTTTGAGGGCTAGCATGGTGTTTTCATGTGTCAACTTATTACAAACTCGGCTTCACCTCTCTGCACTGCCAATGACCTGTAAACAATACGAGTCGTCCGGAGTTGTCACGAAACAAAGGCGGCGGTTAAAAAAAGGGTAGCTTGAAGGTAAGGCCAACACAGCGGGAATGCCAAAGCGCTTTCCGGCCAATAAAATAGGATGAATCATACATTGTTGGATTTCAAATGTAAAAAAACGGTCTATTATATCTGAATCAGTTTTCTTCCCTTTTGCTATTATGTTGTTGCGTTGGCATTGCGACGCTACACCAATCGCTTTACCCAGTTGAGCACCAATCACGACCGCTCCAGTCACAGCAGAGGTTTCCGATTGGACAAAAAGTGACCGATATGTGACCCTGCCGGCGGCCAGACACTCGCATCATGGCGCACAGGGTCATACAAAGGCCAGACCATGATGCATCTTGGGTAAAAATGTGTCCTCTTTTTCGGAGAAGGCGGAGGGCAGTTGTGAAAGCAGAAAAGTAGGACAGCTGGTAAAAAGGAGAAGCCATCATTACGTTAAACTAGACACTCATTAAAATAAACGAATCAGACATTCAAGCTTTAAGCATAGTTGTTGCCCTCATGCTACACCAGCGAGCGTTGTGCTAAGTAAATGTATCGAGACAAGCCTAAACACACAGTTCTCACATAACGCTCATTAACGAAGATTTGCATCAAGGCTAATTTAGCAGAGTGCACTATCAGGGTGTAAATAGTGTCCAATGAAGAACAATAAAGGCATTCAATAGAGGCCTAGTTAGCGCAGGCAATTGCCTCTCATTACATTCTAGATCGTTTGAGCCGATCCTATTAAACACATGGAAAATGTGAAATAAAAGCGATGCTCCACACATCAAAGCCTGCCCATAAACTCAGCTTCTCTAATAAGATTAGATGTGCTAATTTGTGAGGCCGTATTATCTAGTACTATGTTGCTAGTAATTGTAGAGGAAGAGAATGTCTGTCTTTAAAGGATATTGGTTGTAAGAGCATTTTAACTGCAGTGATGTGCTGTTGGTTCTGCTGTTCTCGTCTCTTAATCTTTCTCGCTTAATCCTGCACATAAAGGTTGCTGTATATTGATAAAGCAAGCGATTTTTTGCAATTGAAGTTTTCACAACAATCAGTGTGGTAAGACTGTTAAAATGATGTCAGTATATTGACATTTTAGTTTATATTAGAATGTAAATGACATCATTTGCTCTTGACTTAAGTATCTTTGCTGAACAGGTTGCGATTTGTGCTTCCTTCAGATGGTTGCACCTATACCAGAGAGATTATTACCACGATGCGTGTGCCAGTATGTGACTGTGTGTGGTCATACCTCTGGCTGTTCATGTTTACTTTCATATCTTCATACTCGGATGCAAACGTGTGCATGTCTTCAGAGGTTTTGCAGTGTTGACATCTGAACACGATCCCTCCCTGATGGGAGCAGAAAAAAGGATTAGTGGCAGGTTTAAAAAAAAAAAAAAGGCTTGACATGCTTGACAACAACAATACAAGCACACCTCCCTACCATACATGCTCCAGTAGTTCCGTGTGATGTGATAAAAACCAACACATAGGCTGAGAGGCATAGCAGACAGTTGGAAGACAGGCACAGACACAGCTCAATCCCTCACTTCTCCTGGAAGAGAAGCATCACCTGCACCTTGCAAAATGGTTTCAGCAGCACAGATTTACATTTAAAATGTTCTATTATTCAGTTCATTCTTTTTCCAAAGACGGTAAGTGGGAAAGAGTAACACTGTATTTTCAGTGATTAGATTTCCTTCTTTGTTCTCATCGCAGACTTTGAATATATCGTAATAACTACTGCTATTGCTGCTTTATGGTCCACTTAAATACAGTTGTGATTAGGTATGGGTATACACGTTAAAACAGGTCTGCTGTAAAACCACCACCAATTAGCATTGTCTACAAATGAGTGATTAAATGGATTGATTTATTTGTAATAAATGCCATACCCATACTGTATTTCCTAAGAGCTGTCCCACATGTTTTCTGCCACTGGCTGCTAAATTGCTTTGCCTATAGCACTTAAAAGGGCCAACTGCTTCTGCGAAAGGGCAGAAAAATAGTAGTGACAGGGTGAGTTTGAGAGGCAAACATACTGTGCAGCTTCTTGTTTACACATTCCGAATCATTTTGAACTGCCGACCCTTTGGTCAGAAGCGCCGTTCTCTCACTGTGAACTTGCCGCCATGTGTAGTTGAGATAATGTGTCCGTGGTTACTGGCTGAGCCCATTTTTCCTAAGGGCACACACCTTCTAACTATACTGGTGATTATTGCCAGACTTTATTGCCTCTGCCAGGGAACATTCTTTACACGCACTGTTCACAAAGGTGCAATCTTTACACACAGATTACATCCAAACAAGAAAACATGCATTCCTGCACACGGTTCACCTTGAAGAACACAAAGATACTGATTTTTCTCCATCAGGACTTGGAGAACAGTGAAGGGCAATCGAATCGATTTGATAACAGGGGAGAAGCAGTGATTATGGTAATATGTCTTGGTGTGACATACATAAAGGAGAAAAGAAACACAGCTAAGCCCCGAAAGGGACGCCTATTTTTTTCACTGCTATTATATTCTTTTAGTTCCTCCACTTTGATCCCTTCCCCCTCCTTTGCCTGTTGCCTTCGTTTTAATCCACATCACCATCTGCCCCCTGCTCCACGGGTCAAAGAGCGGTCATGTTTACTGAAGTGGATTGCAGCTCTGTTGGCAAATTATGACGTACTGTAGGTTTATTACAAAGCTGTGCCATCCCTCGATTATGTTTTTCTTCCTCCACTGATTCTCCCCGCATAATATGTCCTCCCCCACCTTCTCCCTGCAGACACAAACTCATGACTGCGGAAATTAAGTGTGCGTGCTATCAATGTAGCCTACATGATTAAATCTACAAACTGCATAAGGTATATATCTATAATACTGTATATCTCTTTACAACCACCATTTTAATT
Organism: Pseudochaenichthys georgianus; assembly: GCF_902827115.2. Lineage (NCBI taxonomy): Eukaryota > Metazoa > Chordata > Actinopteri > Perciformes > Channichthyidae > Pseudochaenichthys > Pseudochaenichthys georgianus. The sequence continues at coordinate 15,587,856 of NC_047506.1, forward strand.
AAATGTTGCAGCATGCTCACCTGTATCCTTCATTTTCTGTCATAGTTAGATACATGTGATGTATTCTTTCACACACACATACGGGTATTGGGCCGAGGGCGACACCGTACTTCCGGTATCCGCCGTTTTACGCGAGGTGCAAGCAGCCGTACACCGTCTAGGTGTTGCTAAGCTTCCTGTACTGAATATCATAGTCTATTGCCTTAATCAATATCTAGTCAACTCTAAAATACCACATATATGCAATGGCATGATAATATTATCGTGACAAGTGGGGTATTCACCTGGTGTTTCCAGAAATTAGACGTAGATGCAGCCAAAATCGACGAAGGCCACTGTCGTTTTTCCATACATCTGCATCTGTCTGTAAGGGCAATCCGACAACCCTCACAGCTCTAGTTTACGCTGGAAACGACCTAGAGCACACCCCTCAAGTCCAGAGATGTAATCCGAAGACATGCAGCGATTTCTTCGGTCGTTAATTCAGAAAAAAAAACCTAGTGCGCTCTGCCTGGCTACGTTAGCTAGCTGTTTATATTTGCACTTCCAGGATATTTGCACCTCCAGGAAAATGCTCTATTTATATATATATAGCGCGTGTTGCATTGTGGGTAGCTCGTGACGTCACTGTGTGTGAAAGAATAGGCCTATGTGCATTTAATATCTGCTGCTGAGCTTAACGCCAGCAACATGTGACAACTTCTATTTAGCTGGTCTCTTGAACAAGTTCAAAATTACTTCCAGGTTTTTAATTTAACATCTTTCTTTCATGACATATAATATATACACAGTGAAGACTTCAACTTGATGTTGAGTTTGTATGACCAAAGAGCAAGGTGCACAAGTATATATATTAATGCTGTCAAAATTATCGCGTTAACGGCGGTAATTAATTTTTTGAATTAATTGCGTTAAAATATTTAACGCATTTAACGCATCTGCAGAATGGCCCGCCCCATACATCCCACCAGTGGCGGCGCCAGGGTATGGCTGGGGTAGGCTACACCCATACCAAGAAATGGCTTAGCCCCACCATGAAAATGATGTTAAAGTAAGCAAAATAAAGTCCGCCAACTCGCGCGGAGTAAATTGCACAGACAGCAGTAAGATTAATTTCAGTTGCCACTTGTCTGGAAATACCGAAGACCAGAAACGGTTTTGAAAACTTTTGTCACGTAGTGATCGTCTTCTCAACATCTTTGATAATGTCTTCTGGCCAATCAGAATCAAGATAACGGCGTGGTGTTGTTGCAGGAAGTCAACTGGTACGCAGGTTATGTGTGTAATCTGAAATGCGTTCCGTCACTTGTGTCACAAAGCGCATAATTTGCGTACCGATGTACTTGTGAAGCTTTTTCAGAAGGCGGTTAGATCACCGTGTGCACAGACAGGGCTGCTGTTAACGTTGGTCTGTACAACGGAACTGTGCCAAAACTACGCCAACCGACTGCGGAGGGAGACTCCCCCCTTCACTGGAGAACTGCGCTAAAACAGCTGATCACAACGTTCACACTCTGTGGTCACGAAGTACTCCACTAGCCCCCCCCGTCGACTTTCCTGAAGTACTCCCCCGTTGATAGAAATCAATCAATCAATCAATCAATCAATCAATGTTTATTTATATAGCCCAATATCACAAATGTTACATTTGTCTCAGTGGTCTTCACAGTGTGTACAGAATATCAGTATGACAATACGACACCCTCTGTCCTTAGACCCTCACATCGTACAAGGAAAAACTTCCAAAGAAAACCCAGTTTAAAGGGATCAAACTTTAAATCAACACGTAATGAATTAAGACCCCACGGTTTGATGATTGATAGGTGTGTGGGCTGTCTTTCATTTTGACACGCAGAAAAAATGTTATAATAAATATAGGCTACTGTATGTTAAATGGATGTATCCGCCTTCTTTCATTTATCTTTCCATTCCCACAACAATATACATAAATAAATGGCATATTTTGGACATAGTTCGAATGGTGATTAATCATGATTAATTCATTTTTAAGCTGTGATTAATCTGATTTGAAAATGTAATCGTTTGACAGCCCTAATATATATCCATTATCACCATCAACACATCCACAATAATAATAATAATAATAGTTTGTTCTCTCTATTCTGTAACTTTAAAAGCTTTTCTGATGGAGATGAGATGAGATGTGGCATGTGCATGTGCACAGCGTCTAAGTAAGTAGACAACTTTGATTAATAGCTTTCAATCAGGCCACAAAATGGGTTCACACACCTATTGAAGGGGTTTAGTGATATAATTATTGTTGAGAAGAAGGGCTATTTGGATTACTTTGTAGGAAATTCATCACAATCTGATGGGACGTATCAGTTAAAAATAACTCACAAATAATTTAACCTTGTGGAAGAAGACATTTCTTAAAATGTTTAAGATGATTTGTGTTCAGCTAAGAGCTGTGAAAGTTAAACTTAATTGGTATGAGGTTTGAAAGTTGTGAAGGTTAGGGAGTACTTTGCTGACTGAGGATCTGGGAATAAAAACATGTGTCATCATTCTGTAGAATTGAATCATTTGGAAGTGAAGTTAGAGTTTCATGATTTTGATTACACCATTGCAAAAAGTTCTATTATACAGTTTAAATGATTTATAGTTTATAACCTGCTAACTGGATTCAAGAACTTAAACAGTGAGCAGAAAATGGTAAGGAATTAGGCAAAATATGCACATCAACATGGTATACATAATCTCTGCTGATGACATGATGTTGGTTTTCCTTACTTAGCATGCCATGCGGCTCTATAGCCATACTCTTACATTAATTTGATGGCAAGAAAAACATTTTAATTTAATATATTATCTATTAATCACAGTTAATTAACACATTTAAAGAACCCAATCTCCATAATGAGTCATTTTTACTTTTGATTCTTAAGGCCTTGTCTTTGTTGTCATGTGTATAAATGTGCTTTTCTTATATACAATTCTCAATAAATGCAAATTAATTCGTGGAAAAACGCCCGTGACACCGATATTTGAACATGGCTATTTGGCAATGATACACATGAAACAAACTAAAAACGAAACCAAAGACACTACAAATAAATTGCACTCAACTGGGAATCTGTTAATCTCCCTTTCTTCTTTGCTGTTAGACTCCCCTGTGTGTCAGTGAGTGAGCACAATTTAACCTGTCCCAAGCCAGTTAACCTCATAAAGACCAGTGTGCCAGCTGGCATGATGGGAGGGAAAGCAATGCTACTCCATCTCCAGTTAGTGCTTAAAGCTTGCCCAGCCGTGCCACACAGTGAGAGCATGCAGGCGCCCTGTCCCGAGGCAATCAACGTGCTTTGGAACAGGAGCAAAGAGCCACATCCTCTCTTTGCCTCAAGCCAGTAATCAAAGAAGTACCTACCTCACCGCAAAACTATTAAATCAAAGTATAACAAGTCATGCGATAATTCTGTGGAAATTAAAAGATCAGAGGCAATGTGAGTTGGGTATCAAAAAGGAAATATTGCAGTTTGTGATTAACAATCATAAACGTGTTAATTATCACTTTAATCAATGAATTAACTGTTTGTTTACATGTATTAGCTGCTGAGCGGGGGTGGGGAGACATTGATATGGGCATGTCAGATCCTGTAAAGAGAGACCTTATATTTGCCAGTTTAAACATAGCTAAAGGGTTACAGGTGCATAGACATGATTATCAATAATGGGATAATAGGCACCCCTGAAATGAATACAAAAGAAAACCTAAAGAAAATATGTTTTCCTATAGACTTTAATATTCATTTTAAAATAATTGTCTTAACCAACATATCTTTACATTGATATGTTATCTGAATGTTCAAGTGACCTATGTTTGGGTTTTCCTGGTAGGAAAGGCCAGTCAAGGGCAGAGAAAGATGATAATGAGCATTAGGGCCGCCATATTTAAAGTCCTCGTCCAGCATGTCTATCGATGTTGAAACTGGAGCAGGGTGAGGGGAAGACCGTTTAGACGCAACCTGACATTGTTGGCCTGTCTGAACCATCAGGGGAACATAACAAGGTCATAACCAAACTGGGAGCATGGCGCCAGAGGTCAGCATGCCATTCAGCTCCTATGGGGTGGACAGGACATGTTGTGCCCTTGCACCCCAGGGTGCTCTGTTGCAATCAACTACACAGTCACCTTTGAACTTGAAGCCCTGTTGATTCGATACACATGTGAAAGTAGTTACTGCTGTGGCCTCTCGGAGGTTGTACAAGGTCCAACGCGAACTGCAGCAGGAAAAAAATATTTCGAAATGTAAATGAATTATGGTTTGTGAATATTACTTTACTTGACGTAATTTGTATTAATTAATATACAATTTGTTTTATATTTGGTTCAGCAATAAACGTTTCCAGTTTGCAATTGCAGTTTCCTGTCACTGTGTGTAAAATAAAATACAACATTTATATTTGGGTCCAAATACAGTCATAAAAAAAGGCTTTACAGGTAAACTTTGATAACTAACCAAACCAAGGTGTATATGAGACTTTGTCTTTGTTCTTTTTTCTTTTAAAGTCCTTTATTTCATTCAAAAAATGCAATACAGTCTGTGATTAATTCCAATAAATAGATCTAATAAATATGTTATATGACAGCATAACAGAATATGATCTACAACTATTTCACCTTTGAAATTCAATAGTCCATACTGCTCGATATTGTTTCATTTGCTTCCGTCAAAGACTGGTATATTACCCAAAACCATTACCTACCTCTTTCCAATTCAAGCTTACTTTGGCCCAAAGTGGAATAAAACACGATTAATGATTTCAATTACTCTGACCCTGCTTGCCGTTTACAGTGCCTGAAGTCTGGGCAAAGAGCTGTGCTGCATAAAAGCGGATGGTGAAGGACATTTACTAGGGGAATGATTCAGTAAGGGGACTGGCAGTTTGTGCTGGCTCATCAGAGGAGGAACAGAGCTTCTCTTTGTGCCGGAGCCTTCCTATTTGCTTAGCTTGGAAAAAATGTAAAAATTGTAAAAATGTAGATTCATACTGCTGATGGTGCTGGCCTTCCATTCTCTTTTACAAGTTTCATGATGGGATACCTGCGTAATTGGTCTCATTACATTTCAAAATGAGCAGAATGTCTTAACATGTAATGTGCCTTGGGCTTAAAAAAGGGAGAACAACACATTTACCATCCTTTAAAGTTATGTTGGATGTGAGGAAAATGTTGACTGTTTTGATATTGAGGTAATATATATCAGGAGACTTTGTTTTATCTACTGCATACATATTGCATACATATCATCCAGATATACATGCCTGCATAGATTGCTACTCCACTTCTTATAAAATGTGTCATAATAATTGTATACAACACATGTGAAAAGAGGAAAAAAAGAGCCTCTAAATAATCTCATCCGAATAATTATTGTTGGATTACCATGCATCAGGTGACCAGAGGCCTGTACTAAGAAGCTGGTTCAACCTAACCTGGATATGTTTGAGTTAGCCGGTTGGCCTAATCCAAAACATACGCGCTCTCGCTAAACGGTCCTACGACGCTGGTTATCAAGTGGATCGCTCAAGCCAGCCGTGTCCTATCTAGTTAGGTGCGCGTTCACATGAAAGGGGTGGTATTTGGAGCATTCGACCAATCACAAACATGGAGAAGCATACGACAGCGCAGCGTCATACTTGATGAATGAAAAGTCAACTATAATATTAGACATATGAAGAAGTTAAACTTTAAACATCCATGACTTAAACACTTTATCCAGGATCAAAGCCACATAGCTGCACCTGCAAGGTGAATACAGCTGGTAAAAGAAAAAGTTTGAATGCGTACATTAACAGGTTTGATATCACTGCCCCGTCCAAGACACGAGTGGATCTGACTTTAATTAGGCTACATTTGACTCGAGTGTTTCGTCAACTTAATGTGTTGCTTAAAATAATACTTATGCGTATGTTGCACGGCCAGATACGGCTCAGCTGAGGAAATATATGATACATTATGATGTGATATGAATGATAATGGGACACATTGACGTCTGTAGGCAACGTAATGTTACTTTGATCCGGTTATGTTGTGGCAGATATTTAATTAAGCTTTCTTAACATAATAGTATAATAGTTATAATAGTCAGATCGCTCTGAAGATGGGAGGTGATGTTCTATTCATTTTCACGTTCACACAGTCGGTGATTTTTGCCGGCTGTCTTTCCTGCAACGGCAGTTTAACCTGTATTTCCTCCGCACATTGAGCTCTGATTGGTCGGCAGGCGTGGTGCTTTCACTGAGTTGATCTCTTATCCTGGAACCTATCTGGCTTCGGAGCACAGACTAGGTTCCAGGATAAGTCACCATGGAGATCTAGCCCGCTAAAAAGTGAACCAGCTTCGTAGTACTGGAAATCCCAGAAGTTATCTTGCTAAACGAAAATCCTGCTTCGTAGTATACCCCCCTAGTTAGCCGCACAGCATAAGTTACCATGGAGATCTAGCCCGCTAAAAAGAGAACCAGCGTCGTAGGACCGGAAAGCCGGAGTTTTCCCTGAAGTTAGCCGGCTAAGCGAAAATCCTGCTTCGTAGTATACCCCCCAGGACACCAATTGACTGCTAATGTTTGTTATTGTTCATTTGCAAGGATACATATAAATATGTTCAGCACACTTTGCTGGAATAGGGTTAACCTGACCTGAATATTAGTAGACTGAAGCATTTTATGAGACTGTGTTGGGAATAATGACAAGAAGCGGTTAAGTTCCTGCAGGGTTTCAATTTGAACACCTGCCATACATACTAAAATGCATAACCTCTTAATACTGTAAGGTCCTTTGGATAAAAGCATACACCATATGAAAAGAAGATGAGGCTAGGTGATAGAATGTGCAGGTGCACATTTGCTTGGCTTGAGGTCAAAAAATAATACCTTTTTATTTTCATCTTCACAGGCGAGGCTGAGAAGGCACAGGCTCGGCTACAGATTAAGTGAGGCAGACCCGCTCTACTAGGTCCATCCCATATGCAAGACTTTCCTCGTCATCTTCACATAGATATCCCTTTAACAATACATTTGCCTGAGGAGGTCTTGAATATTTAAGAGTGAAAAGAAAATACATGCACAGACAGCAGCTGATCTTAATTACCTGAACTGCACCTCACAAGGCTTTTAAAATGAAAATGATAGCTCTTGATAGCAGAAGGTGGCTGATGACATTGCATTAGCGCACTAAATAAGTTAAAACACTCTGTGCCAGTGAATCAAATCAAATTAAATATTAGATCAAGGTATGTGGTCAAAAACATATTTCACAGTTACTATATACATAGGCCAGTGCTTCGGGGGGTTGCTTTTTAAAGTCGCTTTAGTGAGATATAATTGAATGTGGCTGTTGGTCTTCCCTTAGCCACGTCATTGCACATGAAGATTTTGTGACCCAGACTGAGTGTCATGTTCACAGAATCCAAGCTTGTCATTCAGCAGGGTGTTAAGTATCAGTGTGTTGAACAATTATTACAACACAAAAAAAACAGGTGTCTCTCTTCAAGCTACACTTCAAAGCACTCCGGTGGCCTTTGAAGTCATAGCGTGCCAATACCTGGGTGAAATAGATAGACAGCAATCCCATTTGCGTATAATTCCTCCTTTTCATAAGTCCACCGCTGAACAAATAGGAGGAGAGGAAAAGACAGAAATACAAAACAAAATGTGTTAAGTGGATTCCTTCGTCGCCTGTAATCTCACTGTGCTGTTGAAACGCCTCTGGAACTCGGCGGTGAGGTCGGACAGTAACAATGTCCTTTTCAGCGGGCGATGAAAGAGTTCCAAGTCATTCCCTATTATGTGTGGGCCTTTGTGCCCCTTATCCACTTATTCAAATCAGTATAAATGGCAATGTGTCATATTAGCAGGCTAAGCAAAAGAACTGAGAAATGCTTTGATATGTATGGAAAGAAAAGTGAAAAGACTAGCAGAGAGGGCAACGTGAACACACAGGCCCAATCCAATGATCCTCTCTAGGCTGCTTTGTGACATTCCCGCTTTGGTAGAGGTTACAGACAGCCAGTGTGTGTACATCTGTGTGTGAGTATAGCTTTCTAGCAATACGTATATGCACTTAGAAGCAATGTGATTTAAAACTGAGGCCTTATTATGCAATACATACAATGATGTCCTCACAAACAGACACCTCCCTCCAGATAGAGGGAAAGGAATCCGGGGAATATCAGTCAGCCAGACTGGGGCCTCAGATTGACACAGCGGACTTAAACTGACAGACTATGCGAGAAAATAGAGGGAGGCTCTGGGAGCAGCATCAGGGGGCTGAATATGTCAGCACCATATCCGTCATCTCCGCATATTAGTGAATGCAAGAACTATGAAGCATAATCGTTAATTAGCTGGGGCATGAACTTGCCTTGAAAGAAACCCTGAACATTCCAAGGTCTTCCCACCCTCCCTGTCGCTTTCATTCTGCCGCCCCTTTCCCCAGTGGCCCTGTCTCTCCTTTTACACAAGTGAGGATAACCGTGGCCCTTCTTCACCCAGCCACCCCGTTTTATCATTTGAAAAAACAAAAGAAGAAGAGGGAGAGAAAGGAGAGGCGAGGGTTGGGGGAAAGGCCATTCAGAGTTCTGAGAGTGTCTCTAAACAGGATTAGAATAGGAGTAAACAGTAGCATGCTGCATGGGGGGCCAATGGGATGTGAGATGGCTCGAAGGGGATGGGTGGGGAAGACAATGGTTAGATTAGCCATCTGTGGGGCTTCTGGTGCCCGCCGTCATTAACCGGCTTAGGGCCCCACAGTAACACCAGATACCCTCCTTCCCTCATGCATAAAGTATCAAGCCTTTTGAGACATGTGTGTGCGTGTGTTTGCAGGGATGGTTGGCTGACAGGGGGAGATAGTTGTTTAAAGGTAATGTCCAATGAAGCTGATAATTGCATATACAAACCCACACACCCCCATGCATAAGTAAATAATGTGTGTTTTTGCACATCTGCTTCAACACTTAAGCCTTTGCCAGCCCATAGACACACAGCAATTTAGCATAACCTCACCACGACAACAACATGCCCCCACCCCTGCATCCCCAGTCTCAGTCCCATTTCAGGGGAACACAGTTTGACATTTGCTTTGTCTCCTTTTTGTCTTAGAAGATCTGTGCCATTTTGCATATCACTACGCATTGGTTGGAGGGGACACATGACTAAAACTGGGATCTCATTCAAGTATTTACCACCGAGCCAGAGAGATAGTGAAGCGGTAAATCTAGTCTGTTCACAATGGTCATTGATGCCGTTTTAATTCCCAAATGGGAACATTTGATGAGTTGCTTGCCATGTCTAATTTATCCATACTGTGAATTTTATTTTAGTGTTGTTTAGTTGTGTATTGATTGACACTGACAATTTACTTTCTCACTGAACCTATTTATTATTTTTGAATATATTGACTTGATGTGTAATGATGCACTGCACACAGAACAACATACAGGTTTAACAGAGGCAACAAGATATAAAGAGAAAACCAACACAATGATTAATTGAGATTACATTACATTAACAGATGAACTGTTTTGTGTCTTGAGTCATATTTAAAATGTACTGGCCACAGTCTTCAGCATTAGTGTAAATCATTCAGGACTGCACAGTTTACAGCTCTCCATGATGACTCATTAAGGCCTACCCCCTGTCAAGTGTTTATATTATGGACCTGATATTAATGCATGGTTCACTGAGGTGGAAATGCATGTGGTGCACAATGACTGTATTCCAGTTAGAGTGATAACATGGCATTGGTCACCTAATGTGTGTAAAGATAAATGGGTTCTTGTGTCATTGTGTTATCAACATATCTCGGTCTTCATCACTGCTCTTCTGATATCACTCTTTTTTTTACAACCCATTCAAACAATTCCATTGTTGAATGGAGTTTATGACAACGCAAAGGTCAACTGCCAAACTCTGTTTGATAACATTCAATGGTTATCGTGGTAAGTGGCTTCACTTATGGGTTGCTACAGAGAACTTGTCATAATGTTGTCATGGCAATGAGGCACAAGACAGCAGATGTGTAACTATGGTAAAGCTTAATTTATAAAAATAGAATCTAGAAAAGCAATCAAAAGGATATTGAGGTGTAGTATACCATGTATTATGCATGGTTGCAATTTCCTACCATGACACATGTATTTAGATCATATAAAAGCTATAAAGGGGGAAGTTGCTATTTTGATAAAGATGTCATTTACAGATATTTTATTTGCAACCTCTTTTCATCTGGATCTAGATTATTGGTTACATTTTAAGGTCAAGGCTGGGCCAACATGTCTCTGCACTCTTTCTTTATCTTTAGCAACAAGACACCTAGGTGTGTGTCTCCTGCTTTGTATGTGCCATTGTCAGCTCACCTTGTAATCCTCCTTGACATCTCAATCATAAATACCAGTTAAAAGGTGGCCTACATAACAGTAGAGAATAGACATTGTTTGCTCTAAACGTGGAGAAAGGGGAGAGGGGAAAGGAGGACTACTGTCAATGAGGAAATGTGGGATTATATATTGAGCAGGAATGTAATGCGCTGCATTGTGTTGCATACTGTATGAGATTGTCAGAGAGGAGAGGTTATATGTTCGGAGGTTTGACATTTTATTGTGCCCATATACACATTCATTTGTGCTGGTTTGCCTTAACAAATCCAAAATAAACCAAAACATAATTTGTCTTGATTGTATTTTATCCACATAATTCTCCCTCAGGCAGTTTTGATGTGATCCCTAACAAAAATCACACCTATTACCACAGCATTATTCAACTGTTTTCAAAAATGTTTTGGAGTCATAGTCTCTAGTAATACATTATCCTCAATATTTATAAATAATAATAATTGTTCTGTATATGTTATAGTATTGTGCATTCTAGGAATTCCACAAAGGGTTATTGTAATGCCATTGATGCACAATGACACATTTGAACTGCTCCCGAGTCCCGAGTGGCCCATTACCTTCCTGATTGGTTGCTGCTGAATTTAAACTGCAGGAGTGATGTTTGCTTTGACTGATTAGTATCATTGTCTCCATGAACCCTTATGATGGATCAAAGCAAACTCAAGAGCCAGGTTGTGATGGTGGCCAAGTACAAATGAGATCCTGATTAATGGATCATAGAACTGTTCATTAGCACTCCACCTGCCAGAGCGGTGCTTGAAACATGCAAATTGGTTGTTGTTTTTTCCTCCCCTCTCCCTCACCTTTCAAGTGATATTTGAAGTGCAGCTACAATAATAGTAACATGTGGGTGTGAGAAACTACATTAGGGTGGAGGTTCAGCTCAGAACCACATAGAGGAAAGTGCTTTTTACAGAAAAAAACTGCAGTTCTTCACTATACTTGTTTTTGGCCAGTCGTTTTAACAGAATACTCAAACCAGATGAGATGAATGTGTTTAAATGTCCTTCAGAAGCAGAACATCCTTGTAGACCCTATCTGGTTCTAAGTGTTACTGTACAAGATTCAGATTCAGAGGAATTTATTATTTATTGTCTCACCATTTCCTACTCGTTCTGACCCTTACTGAAATATATGGATATGAGTCAATGACTGAATTTCCATCTTGGGAGAGAAGGAAATGGCTCAAGCCTCTACAATTAAGGTATCCAACAAACCGTGTTTTGATCTTAATGGCACACTATTCATCTGCACCATATCCAGTATATAATAAACATGACCCTTTGGTACTTAATATGACATCCTGCACAGAAAACCTCGACTGAGATAATAGCGTTGTGATTTAAACAACACATGTTATTAACAATTGGATTTGGATTTGAATACAAAAACGAATTCCTAGCATAAATAAATACTCCACGACTGTCCAGTGGCTAATCAATCTTATTACACAATTACACCTGAAAACAGATTTCATCATACATTGGCTGAACAGAGAACAGAGTACTTATAAAGAACATAGTCACGACAATGTGATTTGGATAAACATGTAATAATGATTGATTTGGTAAACCGAAAATCATTGTTTTATCTGTTTAAGAAACAAGAGCAGAGCTTTCTCTACAGTAGAACAGAATAGTGTTGCTCTTCAAAATATGAGACCATCAAATGTAATCTAGAAAATACCCACTGAGAGAAGTTCTTGATTAATCTTCAGATCTGGCCTTTGTGGCCTGTTGTGGCCCAAGACTATTTTCTGAAATTATCTACAGTGATACTGTCAGGATGTTTCTTCAGGAACTATTTCTATCCATCTGGGAGCGATGTAGAAGGCTCCGCGGGGGATTGTGGAGATTAGGTGTCTTCCTAGATTAGGGTTGACGGGGCGCTATGGCTCATCCCCTCTCTCCCCTGGGTATTTACACAGCACTTGGCTTGCCCACAGGTGGCTAATATGCCGTTAGCTGGGCCTCCTCCCCCCCCCCTATATGGCTTGTGCATATATGTGTATGTGTGTAAAGAGAAAAGAGAACGATAAAGGTGCCGAGAGGGTGCTGGATAATCAATCAAACAAAGAGATAAAGACGTGTGCACACATATATGTGTTCACACTGCAATAGCACACATTGAGTACATACACAAATATGTTTAGTATGAGCAACCGTACTCTAGTGAACGTTTATCGCTGTAACGTTCTGAATCGCAGCATGTGACATGAAAGGGAACTGAGTCCAATGGCTGACATTCTAAAAGTCTTTAAATACGTTCGTATCACCAACAAGGAGTCATGTATCATACATGTTAGGCCTATGTTGAAAACAGACAGAGTATGTTGGCAAACAGGGAACATACATTTACAAACTGGATGGTAAAGTTGCCAATAATAAAGACATATTTGTGTTTTGAATATGGAGGTTTTGTTTTTTTGTAAGAAAAGTGTCTGTCTGTCTGGGTTTTACGACCTGAAATGGAAAGGGGGAGAATGAACATGTCCTTTCAGTCGACCTCTCTAATGGAATGGGGAGTCTTACTTAGCATCCAGAGAACGTCTGGGTTAATCCCACAGAAGGTTCTTATCATGGCTCTCTGTTATTACCTTTTTGAGGTATGAATATAGAAAACACATGGAGCATTATATAAGTTAAGGTAAAGCAGGGAAGTTCCCATCAGCCACCTCCTAATTGCTGCGTCATCATGAGTGTCTAATGCGGCTCATCTTGCAACTAGCTACAAACAAACATATTCAAACAGTTGTAGAGGATGTCTTTGTCCCGTTGGAGTTTTTATATCTGGAGTGTAGTTTAATGGCTTTGTACGAAAACATGGCTGCATCAGTATATATCTGAAGACAACCTTTCCATCAATGGCTTCCGGACGTTGTTTTATCCGGACTATTTCATCATCAACGCTTCCAATGCTTTCTTTGATGGCTTCTGGACAAACAAGGATGCACCAAGAGCTTCACCATGAGTCTTCCTGCCTCGTTCCTGTGCCTGAGATGCGGTGCCAAAGAAGTTATGTCCCAGTGGCTACAATGGCTTTTATTGCACATATTACTTCAAATTATGTTCATATAAATATTCATTAATTTTATTCTAAGCCCCTTGATTGATTCAAGTTATAGTTAAGTATAGAGTGTGGATTATTGGTTAAAGGTAAATACAAAATAAATGAACAGCCTAACATGAACACATTTACACACAACTCCAAGTATCCCTTTATAGGTCGTAGTGCATGTTCATTACACGAATAAGCAGAAACAAACTAGCTACGTGTTTCATATTGCCACTGTGGTCTAGTAATAGGTTGTTGGTGTTTGTATGCCTCTGGGGAGATTGTTCTTATAAGTATATAATTGTATCTTGCGTATATAATATCAAGTAGAAAGAATTGTAATTCATCATCTTCAGAAAGTGTAGCTTCTGGCTCACTTGCCATTTCAATCCATTACAAAGTGAGCTTGCAAGGACTGTAGAGGACGAAAGCAAACAGGAGGAAGCGCCATAATGCCTGAGTACATACTACATATCATAGTAGCACAAAGGGAGAAAGTGCCAATGGGAATTTTGTCAGGTGTTCAAAGTGTGTAGCAAGCCACATCTAAAGGGGAATGTAAAGGTACTTTGGTGAGGGGAGCGAAGTGTGTGCAACTCAGCACTAACACATTTGTTGTGTTTGTGGTTTTGGCAAGAAAACAAGTTTTTTAGCTAAGTTAAATAAAAGGTACAATTCTGAGAGCCGCAAAACCTGTGGGTAATCAAACAACCTTCACTGAACACAAATAGTATCAGTTCAATAAATGTATGCTGGAAGGGTCATACGTTTGGTAATATAAACTTGGAAAGACAGTCATAGGTATAAGTATGTCATCAACAAAAACGGTGTTTTTTGCAACAGCATAAAAACATGTTCTCTCTGTGTGGTGGGACATTTCTGAACCATATTCAACTGTATGCAGTTTTTTGTTCACTATTCCTCAAAGGGAAAAAATAAATCAGAAGTGAGACGGAAAATATAGATGACTTGCAATGAAATAATTATGTGGCACAGAAAGGCAGAGTTGGTCGGTGAGTTAGGGTTTAAATTGTTATAGGATCATGTCTAGTTTATGGCTGGGCCCGTTGCTTTGTTAATAACTTCTTTAAAGAAAGCAGAACCGCAAGACACATCCCAAAGTTTTCCAGGGATTGGCTCTACTGGAGTTACTGAACAAGTATCCCTGCAGTACAATAAATGTAGCTGATTCTGATAATTCTGTGTTCTCCTCAGATCAACGCAGAGAGAATATCAATAAATAATAATAAAACAAATGCATATGGGTTATACAAAGGCCTTGTTTTGAAGGTTTGATTGTTTCCATATTTCCATCTAACTGTTGTGTTTGTTATTTTATTTATTAATGAGTTCATAATCAGGGACTCTATATGACTAAGGGCCATTTATATTCCGATTAAAGAAGGAAAATGTGGTCCTTAGCTGCAGCAAAGCAGACTTTGTTTTAGCAAAGCCTGGGGTGTTCCGTCATAGTTAGCCCTGTAGGTCGAACCATAAGGACAGAATTGTGCCTTGTATTGACTGTTAATGGAATATATGCGTATGACTACTTGTGGCCCCATTAAACCTGACCTCAAAATGCAGACTGTGTTATCCTACTTTTCCATGAACATTCAATATCAAAGTACCCTGATGCAAGAGTCTTTCTACTTTGCACTGGCTGTGCTCTGCTTTTGACTCTTAGAACTTCACTGAAAACAAAACCTCTTTAAGCATTTATCTATTCAGGGAGAGCTTGTTGAGTACCCCTGGCTTTATATCACCCATATCCAATATGTGAGGTAATTTAACCGAAATGAGAAGAAACAAACTCATTGAAAAGCTTTTTTTGTTCTGAAAAAAGAAACAAGGATTCCATTGGCTGGAGTCACCTTGAATAATTTGAAATAAGTGATTTGTCCACCATCGAGTCTGTCAAAAAACTCCAGTAATTAACTGATCTAAAATATGGTCTGAGTGCAAGATCAGCAAGGTACATATTGTTGCAAATTTAAACAGACATTTTAACTGATCATATTCTTTAGCATAAACAGTGTAATTGTAGTCATCAAGTATACTGGTTGGAATTAGAAACAATACACATGTCTCATATAACAACACAAACCTAAGACATGCTACAACCAAAAGGAGCTCTAATCCCACGTTTGTACCCAGGCCCACATAGACTGCTGTCCTCAACAGAGATACAGTAAATGTTGGTATGTGTTCAATCTCAGAATAAGATACACCGGGCTGCACAAAGAGTTTCCCAGTTGTTTTTGTCTTCATGTACACAACTCTCCTGCATTTACAACCCACAAGCCCTTGCTCCCCATGTGTTTATTGTACACTCAGCTTGCACAGTTGTCACCACCGTGCGCTACAACACATCAACAGATGGGAGCATTCCAGTCTTGTTGAGTAAGTTGCTGCTTGTTTCAGATACATCAAACCAAGCTTTTCTTTGCTCGAAATGTATGTAGTGGGGTGACACCTTGCGAGCAGATGTGCTCTGGCTGTAAATGAGCAACATTGAGAGGTTGTAGTATTTCTGCAATGCCAGTGGTACATTTGGCTGGAAACCTTGGGCCTAGATAATCATAGGAAGAGTGATGTTGGTAATAACCATTACTGGGCTGTGTGATAGGCCCCATGGTGATACTTGTTTACAGTTATTAGTCAGCGCACTACCCTGTGCGGCATGACACACATTAACTGTTTGTGTGCATGTTGAAAAGAGAGACATATTACGTTTCATTGGTTAAATGTCTGCCCCTGAATGCCACCTCTGGATTAGAGTCTGATTGTTGTGCCGGTGTAATTGTTTTCAGATGTGTGAATGTTTTTGTACTGGTCAACTCAATGTGAGTATATGAAAGCATAAGGACGTGTACCTGTGTGTGTGTGTGTGTGTGTGTGTGTGTGTGTGTGTGTGTGTGTGTGTGTGTGTGTGTGTGTGTGTGTGTGTGTGTGTGTGTGTGTGTGTGTGTGTGTGTGTGTGTGTGTGTGTGTGTGTGTGTGTGTGTTTGCAGCTTAGTTTCTGCTCACTATCCATCTGCAGCCAAGCCATCCATCAATCTGTCGACTCCCCAGTCCACCGTATCACCTTTCCTCGTCCCCCTTACATTCCTCCCATCCTTTCCTTTTACCTCACACCTCTCTCACTCCCTCAGCAACCGGCCCTCTCTTATCCCTGTCACCATACTCACCATCCCATTTTATGCATTACCATACTGCCACTGGTAAACAAACATGAACAAATAAACATGCACAATATCTTTTGCAGGTTTTAAATGGTTCTTTACTTTCTGCTTTTGTCTGTACTTCTAAATAGAGAAAATACAAAGATTCCCCTTGCTTAACACGCTCACACACAAACACACACATCAAGAGTTTGCATCCATCTAAGGCCATTTCCTCTGCTCCTGGGGGCATCCACTAAAGGGAACTAGCTGAGGTCAGTGTAATTGTAGCGCCCTTGATCAATGCACTTTTTGCTTCTATATGGCGGCTGTCTCTCACTCCCTCACTTTTCTTCATGCTGTACCAAACTCCAGCCAGCCATGCATCATTCATAAGCAGTGTAAAGAGAATCTCAGCAGCTCTGGGGCCACCTAACCTCCAGGCCAAGGCTGCCCCCCCCTGCCCTTAATGAGTTATGTTATCTCCTGGATGTAACGTGACAAGGTGTTTAAAGTTGGACAGGTTTGAGGCAGTGGATCCTCTCCTATGACCTGGATAATGTGAATTCCTTTATCTATTTGACTTCTTGCTCTATTTATATTTGCTATGAATTCCCTGCTTAACCAAGTTACTCGAGTAACCTCAAGCGTTGTGTGCACTGTAAATGTCATTAGAAACATCAGTTTAGAGTAATACAATAAAACTACATATGCAAAAGCTAAATGTGGAATTGCAAAAGGAAATGGTACTCTTTGATAAACAGTGGTGCTGTTGTCAACATGGAAATGTTTCTAAGCAGTCAAAACAGTTCACATAGTACGCAGTGGTACTTGAGAAATTCTATAGATCTATTGTTTAGTGAATGTAGACAAAGTTTTACATAAAAATCACTGTGGTCACGGACATTTGCTCATGCGTGACCACACACCTTGATGCTGTATGATGTCCTTTTGTTGTTCTATTTATGTTTTTGTTTCATGTGGAACTACTTGAGCAGGTCTCCCTTGAAAAAGAGATCAATGATCTCAATGGGATTTATCTGTATAAATAAAGGTTTGAAATGAAATGAAAACCCATTTTGGTGAGGCGACCTTGACCGAAAATATTTGAAAGTTCAACTACTAACCACAAGGTCCGGTTTGTCTTTAGAAACCCTGCCATAATATTGCATCGACTGAGCTTTTATGAAGTAACATTCTGCCCCTTTGAGTGTCACAAGGCATATGATATCGAGCTATTTTTACCAGCCTATATTTCAATGTTTACTGTGAACCTTTAATGAAGCCTCGCACTTTACACATAACTTGAACTGTCTTTTCCTTTAAGCTGTCAGCTCGACCTCTGACTCACATAGAGTTTTGCATACATTTTGATGGACATACAGTAAACTCACAAGCATCGGGAAATGCTGGCACGGCAGATTCAAATAATTTATAAAACGGAAGTGTACTGTACACTTGGAACATGATGCTAGGAATACCTGATTTATATTTAGAGCACAGCTTTGACAGCCATGTCTTCTTCAAGGGGATGATGTACATGTTGATGTTGTGGGGAAAAAAAGTACAAAGACTGTAAGAAGTGTGTTTCCGTTTTTGTAAGCAGTTATCTGACTTTAGAGTGAAAATATCTCATCTGTTTTTAAACTAGTTAAGTCTGCTAACAGAGACATAGATAGTCATATATGACCGTTAAACATCCTAGCAATACTGTTCTGCCCATGTGCTGTTAAATGTAACTAAACAAGTACTCTTAATTAATAATTTGTTGTCAAAGAAAATGGATAGTCTGTATTGTTTTACACCTATTTGCACAATATAACAAAACAAAGTGTAACCTCCTACACTTGCAAAACAAATGCTCTCCCTTTGATCTGTGCACACCAAGGCCATGAGAGTCAAGGTTGCAAATGAATATCTCATTAGCCATCACACTACTACACAGGAATCCCAGTAAAACCCATGTTACTTTTTCATTTCTTATTCACCTCACCCACAAGACTAACACATACAAGTACAAACAGGCAGGGAGTTCGGCAATCAGGGACGCATTATGTAAATAACTTCCTCTGCAGCTGCACAGGAGTCACATGTATTTAAACCTACCTGCTGTTCCCTTGTATCTACCTCTGCTGGTTCCCGATCATTAGTCAGGCGAGCCAGGCAAATGAGGTCACGCAGGAAGGCAGTATGACATCTGCAACTTCAGTTGAAGGTTTTGTGAATGTGGCTATTCTATGGTCATAACAAGGCGAAGCTGTGATGTGCAGTTTGACCGCATCTCTTTTGGCTGTGGAGCGTCCCCTGCCCAGCAGATGCAAAGCTGGTTTGAAGGTGGTGACAGTTTGTTTGTGTGGTTAGGTGTGCATCTGCCAAGAGACAAGAGGGCATAGATCATGAAAGGAAAATATTCCCATAAAGATAGTGCACAAAACAATAAAGTGTCTACGTGTGCACAGGCCTTTGGGCTCCAACTGTACCTCCCACTCCTCCCTGTGTCTCCCCCCTTGCCTCTTCCATCGTTTCAACTCTTCTTTGATCACGGCCCTTTTCTTTTAGAAGCATCACTCTTTCTGTGGCTACACACACACACACACACACACACACACACACACACACACACACACACACACACACACACACACACACACACACACACACACACACACACACACACACACACACACACACACACACACACACACACACACACACACACACACACACACACACACACACACACACACACACACACACACACACACACACACACACACACACACACACACACACACACACACACACACACACACACACACACACACACACACACACACACAACACTCCGTGTATGCATTGTCTCCTACCTTCTGTCTCTCCTCCTTTCCCTGGGTATCACCTAGACTTTGATCTGCATTACAGATGATGCACATCCCTTTAACCTTTCTTGTTCCTCCTTTTGTTTTCTATCTTCATCTCCAATGTATCTTGTTAGTACAAAACTGTTTTCCTCTGGGTTGCTTCCATTGTTTTCTTAACAATGTTTCCTTATAATACCACATCCTCACATACCTACTACATCAGCTAACCAAAATCGCCAGGGAAAATCTTGCTAAATAGATCCTCAAAGTTTTAAAAGCACATTAGAATAAGGTATTAAGCTCTGAGGTAAACAGGTGCTGGACAAAAAGGAGAGGAAAAGAAGCTTGGAAATGGCACTTGTTCAGCATGACTTTGCTCTGGCAGCAGTTAAGTGAAGATTTGAAAGAGAACAAGATTTAAGAGGAGAGAGAGAATGATGATGAATGGCAAGAGCATCATAAGGCCTCTGTACCTTCCATCAGTCCTCTTCCTTCCCCACCTCATTCAAAGAAGGCAGTAGCCATGGTAACACGGACAAAGAAGGGCAAAGTGAGAAGTAAGTATAAAATAGGAATGAAAGATGCAAGAGGGAAAAAACTGTGGAGGAGGCAGAGTATTAAGGCAAGGCAAGGCAAGCTTATTTATATAGCACTTTTCAACACAAGGCAATTCAAAGTGCTTTACAAAAAATGAAAGACATTCAGAAAATGGCATTTAAAATCAGTCATTAAAAAGAAAAGCTAATAAAATAAACACTAAAAGAAAAAATACATGGATAAAAGTTACAGTGCAGTCTAAGATATGAATAGTTCAATTAAAAGCAGCGACAAAAAGAAAAGTCTTCAGCCTGGATTTAAAAGTAGTCAGAGTTGCAGCGGACCTGCAGGTTTCTGGGAGTTTGTTCCAGATATTTGGAGCATAATAACTGAACGCTGCTTCTACATGTTTAGTTCTGACTCTGGGGACAGAAAGCTGACCAGTCCCTGAAGACCTGAGAGATCTGGATGGTTCATAGTTTAGCAGGAGGTCAGAAATGTATTTTGGGCCTAAACCATTCAGTACTTTATAAACCAGCAGCAGTATTTTGAAATCTATTCTTTGACACACAGGAAGCCAGTGTAAAGACTTCAGAACAGGAGTGATGTGATCCACTCTCTTAGTGTTAGTGAGGACTCGAGCAGCGGCGTAATGAATCAGCTGCAGCTTTCTAATAGAGTTAAAGAAAGAGGATATAGACATGCCCAATGAGGAGAGGCAAAGGCAGGGGACACGGGTAGGTCATCTGTTCCAAGGTCTGACTTGAGCCACAGGCAGGTCCTTCCTGCTGTGTTAAGACGTGAGGACAGTGACATATACAGGCATCACGTCTCAAGGGAAGCAATTTAACAGACAGCGTGTGCTGCAGCAAGAACTTCCATTTAGCAAATTCGCCCTCCGGGATCATAAAACATCTGTTCCATTTACTACTTTTCTGGCCTTTGTTTTTCCTTAGATTTTAAAATGTGTTCATCACCACAACCTGCCCTTTCTATGATATAACTAGTTATTCATTTTGCATGATCTAAGTCTTACACAGTTGCTTATATCAAGCACTGATTGCAGATGTTGTGGCATCTCTCTCCACTTTCACTTCACAATCCTGAGAAAGACAGTTGTAACACTGCTAAGTGTTTGTCTGCTTGGCAGTCTCAGTGGGATTGTTTTCTCCGAGTGCATAGTGTGTTCCCCATAGGCACAACCTGAGGAGGTACAATCTGCTGGGAAGAGTATATCGAACGAACAGATCTGCAGATGGTTCTGACAGTGGCAGACCACAGCTACAAACTACAGTGTACTTAATTTAACAATACAGCAAAGTTAAGAACATTAAGTAATCCAAGTCATGTGGCACCCTGCCAGGATCAGAAATGTCAAAATATGTATCAGGTTGTCAATAGTGATTGAACTGCATTTTTCGTTGCTTAATTGTTTTGGCCTCTGTATGTTTCATTTGAAGTTAAAAAAGAATGTGACATCACATATTCTGGTAATGCTACTTAAACCCTTCTTAATGGCTAATACATGTTTATCTGAAGTTGTTAATAAGAGCTGAAGAAAATATTGTTATAGTGTTTCAAAATGTAAAACAAAAACAAGTTGTTAAAGGAATGGTATGCTCATGACACTCATTTTTAAATAATTATCATCCGATAAAACAGACCAGTCTCTGCCAGTCTTTTTTTTTTTTTTAAATCCGATGACATTATCAGTGATTTTAAACTGATTATATACCGAAATAACATCAACACTGTGGGCGCCGCCATTTTCCGGACGTGACGTAAACCATGCGTTTGGTTTTCGAAGACACGTTGATCTCCATGTTATTTACTGTAGTTTCTCTCTTCAAATATGCCTCACTGTATCGCGAAATATTGCCACAATTCAGATAGGAACAATCCACGGAATGCTCGGTTCCATCTGCCAAAAGGTAAGCGTAAGAAGTACATTTGGAGGCAGTGGCTAGCGAAATGTGGCCGGCCCGAACCGAAAGATTCACAGGCTCATGTATGCAGCGAACATTTCAAATTTCCGGACGACTACTCTGAGAGTATGATAAAACATAACATGGGATTTATGGAACAACCATTACTCAATGGAGATGCAGTACCATCGGTCTTTCTGGTGTCATCACCGACCAGGACACCAGTTCGGCCAGTTGAGAAATCGCCCTCTGCGAGTGTGAAGCGACGGAGGAGCAGAAGTAGTGCTCGGAGTAAGAATAAGGTATGTTATAGCGCATTTCCATTGCAGCGGCTAGCCCCGTTTTAACGTCCTTTAGCGTCCAGGCCAGGACAGTTTTTGGTGGCCTTTCCATATAGCGTAGTACCGGCTAGTGTGTATTTCCCCCCAGTTTTTTCCGGCCCCATAACATCGTGATTCTATGGCCAGGGACAACGAAGCTGAGTATGCTAAACTAGAGAGGGAATCGCTAGCAAGGGTGGTACTACATGCATACATATAGTATCTTATATCATCTTCCTATTATACACACATGCATTTCCAAACATCTGGACTACCTATGTTGCAAATGTATTATCTTTTCAATTTACACACGGCATCTATTGCACGTCTGTCCGTCCTGGGAGAGGGATCCCTCCTCTGTTGCTCTCCCTGAGGTTTCTCCCATGTTCCCTTTAAACTGGGTTTTCTTCGGAAGTTTTTCCTTGTACGATGTGAGGGTCTTAGGACAGAGGGTGTCGTATTGTCATACTGATATGTATGGCTGAATTCCCCCATCCAATCTCTTCACATTGGTCAAAACTTCTTCCTCTGCTGACGAGTCCGAACTCAAATACTCCGCCATGTTTCCGTGTGTTGACAAAGTGAACGCATGGATGACGTCACGACCATCACGTGACTACTAAAAATGACAAAAATGGCGGCGGCCAGACGGAATATAAATGTTTTGATAAAAAAGAGCTATAAAATCATTATTTACCGGGGAATATCGCTGATTTCTTCAGGGTATGGTTTAAACATAATGTTTCACTAAATACTGAAGTTTTGATTAATTATCTAATGAGTGGACCATTCCTTTAAAGGAGAGATATGCAAGCTAATTTAACATGTTCATATATGCATATTTTTTATGGTTAAGGCTACAGGAGAGTTTTGTAAATGTTTTTTTATTTTTTAAACAATTCAAAGTGCTCTTGATTTACTTTATACTTTTATTTATTGTTTACATAAGTGCAAATTGCTTGCATAATTAACTCTATTAATTTTATTAATTAATTAATGTATTTATTTTTAATTAAAAAAATATTGTATTTTATTATAAAACAGAATAGGTGATGCATATTTTAAAGACATCCCAATAAATGTTAAAGTCTTTTGAAGAGAATATTCCTGTCTTGATGTGAACTGAGCTAAACAAAGTGTTATACATTTAAGTCAAAATGTAATTTGTTGTATTGATGTACATTAAAAATGTTGCTTTGTAATAAAAGAAAATATATTAAGCTATAATAAAAAATATTGCCTGCAACTACTTAAAAACTACTTAGATCTAATAATAAATATGAGGTTAGTCCAAAAGGAAACATTAAGTTATAACAAAGTAATAAATGCTGTGCGGTCTTCAGAATGAATCATCTTATTACTTTGTGAGAATGTAAATATATATCTTAGACATAAGCAATCTTTTTTACTTAACTGAAATACATTTTTTGAGGTCAAAACATATATTTGGAATAAACAAAAAAAATTAGCTGTAAAAAATTTGCATTTTTTTTTTTTAAGTTGATCCAAAGTATCAATTTTTTCAGTGTAGCTGCTGGAAGATTACTACTTATTAAATGATATTCCTATTGTTTAAACTATTCTTGCCAACATCATTTTGCATATTTAGTGGAGGAACTTTACTGTCTCTCACTAATTGGTTAACAAATGAATTATGTTACAAGCAATTATCCCTAACTGACTTTTAGTTAATAAACACATACTCGTACTCGTATATATATATTTCCATCTGAAAGCAGCGTGTTGACATCTTGAACACTTTTTGATAGATTGGGAAACCGTTCCTCATAAAACAGATGTCCTGAGATAATGAAACACCTATAGTGTAAACAGTGTGAAATCTAGTTAAGAACCATTGGAAATTATATTTAATTGTGTATTAAATCGTTTTCAGAATGCACATTTGCTCATCACAATTAACTGACATTAATTCAGAGATTAGATTCTCTTTTTATTTAAATTGTTGCCAATACATTATTAGTGAGGAGCAACCCTGACCTCCTATTCAAAACTCATCCCCTCATCCCAGTTTTAAACAGGACCTGTGCCTCTGATCCAACTCTCAAATAATAATTTGATTCTGTTTCTAGATAGTTCTAAGGAAGTTAAAGTTAAAAAAGGAAAAGGAAGGATTGTGCAGGGTAAAGGGTGCCAGGTAAGCTTTAACAAGCTTGTCTGTCAGATCAGAGTCCACATTTAGGTGGAACTCTCATTAGTGAGAGGGGGAACCCTACTGCGCTGTTATTACATGCTGTACAATAAGTCTACCTTCATGTTGGAATACACTGCTGGATCCTGGCCTTAGGTATCACTCTAATCTAAACTGTCTATTTGCCTGCCATTACAAACTATATAAACCCTTTCCCACTCCCCCATACAAAACTCTCCTCCTCCTGATTGTGCACCTTTGAGCTATTTTCACCTGATTCCAGCAAGCTTATTTTAAAATTGCATCAACACTTTGTAGTAATTGTCTGCAGAAATGAAACTAAAAGAGACCATTTCTTGGTGTTTTTTTCTTTTTCTAAAAGATTTCTCATAATGCGCCACTCACATTTTTTGCAGTTTAACAATCCTCAAGTTTCAGAGTACAATTCACTCATACAACTTATATATATGTACAGCTGTAACGTTACGTGCATTTATTATGATACAATTATGATCAAAAACTCGCAAATTGAAGACTTTGCTGACTAAGCCACAAGTGCAACAACTCAAGACATAGCAAGGCACTTAACTACCGAGTCCAATAGCATTTTGGTCAGCTCAGCGATAATTACCTTTGTATCTCTTTTCAGCATTCACACAGCTATGGTTCTGGCACAAAACCAGTGTCACCGCCCAGGCCAGAAAACCTTGTACTCCTATTGGTCAAAAGCTCATGTGCTGTGCTCACCCAGTGCTCCAAATTCCCATGAGCTTACTGCACACATGTTATATTCTATAATTGATTGCATTCTATTTTGATGTAAATTGCTGCTTTATTTTATTGCTTACTATATTTGTATTACAGTGTTATTAATATAGTTCTCTATCTGTGTACTTTTTTAAATTTTAGTTTTTAAATTTGTATGTATGCACCATGACATCAAATCAAATTCCTTGTACATGTGAACCTACCTGGCAATAAACCAGTTTCTGATTCTGATTCTGATCACAGCTGACTAAGCTCACAGCTGAACAGCACCCTACTGGCAAGTTAGCAGTTACAGTTAGCGTCATTTTAGTAAAGTAAAGCGTTATGTTCATCACGAAAATCTGTAATTCGGCAATAGAGAACCTGGGGTCCTTCAAAAATAGATGGATACAAAAACATTTTGTCCATAAAATGGGACAGTTTCAGCAAAATCCACTTACATTTGTATGCACTTGCGTGAGATTAAACGACCTGCTGACATAGGTTCCAAAGTGCACGAACAGTTGTTGGAGTGTAGAGTGTATTGAGTTGGATCAGAGTATACAAAATATTTTAAGGCCATTGTTTTTGGTAAAAAATAATATACATCATATGGCTTTAAGTAAGACACACTTTCAGATGCAATTCTTCAATTATGTGGGTAAACCAAAAACGGTGCTTTCCAATAACCTCAGTCAAAGGGTGTTTGAGCAAAGCTAATTTTTTCTTAACAGCTTCAGCAAGAATGCTATTTAGCTAACTGTAGAGGAATGGTTACTGAAGTTCTTTCAATTATGAATGTGTGGAAATTAGGCTTGTGAGCTATAGGGAGTCAACTCCAGTCTGCCACAACACTCACATGTCTTACTCCTCTCACGGCAGTATATATACAACATATACTTTTGATTAGGGCAGTGCACTAAACGTTGAGAGCTGCTCCATTGCTTCAGCCATGTTGCTGTCACATTGGCTGTCCATAATAGCATTTCAAAAGCCCCAGCTCCACCCCAGCATCAATATGTAGGCTTTGTGTCTACCTTCCCCTAGGCTTTAAGTTATTATCTTCACTGGTGCTTTTTCGGGGGGAAAAGAAGAGGACAAAAGCCTTGATGCCCAACATCTACACTGTAAATGAAATATTATAATAATACATCTTTATGAATGTAGCAGCCATCCCTGTGGGGTCTGTTGACAGTAAAACACTACATCCCATAAGGAAATGTAAAGTAAATTGTGCTTTTAGTAAGAAATGTTTAGATTTAATATAGAAAAAGTTAGTTTGGAGGCCATGAACTGCCTGCACAACACATTCTGATGTGTGTGTTTTGTCCTTTACCTTTATGTGCTTTCTCTCACTATATCCCTCCTCCTCTCCGTCCTTTTTCTTGCCCCATAAAATGCTTTGATTGACCCAACCCAGGAGTTCACAAACAAGCCTGTGAAACTCGCCATCTGTTCCAGGCACAACTTGTAGGAAAAATAAGGAAATAAACTCTATGTGTGTGTGTGTGTGTGTGTGTGTGTGTGTGTGTGTGTGTGTGTGTGTGTGTGTGTGTGTGTGTGTGTGTGTGTGTGTGTGTGTGTGTGTGTGTGTGTGTGTGTGTGTGTGTGTGTGTGTGTGTGTGTGTGTGTGTGTGTGTGTGTGTGTGATGGTGAGTGTGTGACTAAGGAAAGGGGGGAATAAAGCGATAGCCCTTGCACCTCATGCATGCATGTGAGCATGTTTAAAATGCAGCTAACGTAATGTGGTTTGCTCTCTAAGAAATTGGTTTAGTTGAACTCGTGACATCGGGCAGGGACCCATTTCAATCAAGATTACTTGTGTCTAGAACTTGAGACACTATAAATCAATCCAAATAAATACCCATCCATCCATCCATCCATCCATCCATCCATCCATCTTCTCCCGCTTATCCGTGGTCCGGTCGCGGGGGTAGCAGTTCCAGCAGAGAGCCCCAAACTTCCTTTTCCCTGGCGACATCAACCAGCTCTGACTGGGGGATCCCAAGGCGCTCCCAGGCCAGCGAAGAGATATAATCCCTCCACCTAGTCCTAGGTCTACCCCTTGGTCTCTTCCCAGCTGGACGTGCCTGGAACACCTCCCTAGGAAGGCGCCCAGGTGGCATCCTAACTAGGTGCCCGAACCACCTCAACTGGCTCCTTTCGACGAGAAGGAGGAGCGGTTCAACTCCAAGTCCCTCCCGTATGACTGAACTTCTCACCTTATCCCTAAGGGAGACGCCAGCCACCCTGCGGAGAAAAACCATCTCGACCGCTTGTATTCGCAATCTCGTTCTTTCGGTCATGACCCATCCTTCATGACCATAGGTGAGGGTAGGAACGAAAATGGCCCGGTAGACCAGTGGTGTAGCTGTGGGTGGGCCCGGATGGGGCCCAACCACATGCACGTCTGGCCCACCCACAGCCAATCAGCGCTTCATAGCGCAGAGCCGGGAAGCCCAGAATGAAGTGCCACAAACTGCAGTTCATCTAGTGGCCAACAGGGGATGGATGCAAAAAGGAGCAATTCCCATAGACCCCCATGTTAAAATGCCCAACTTTACAGCAGAAATAAACATGTTTCTACCCTGTATCCAATAAAACTTATTCTGGATATAGTTAGATTCCACCTTCATGACAATGGAATAGGGAGTGCATCTTTTTACCGTGAGTTTTTATAGTAAGTAAAGTAACTTTTGTATGAGTGAATGAAAGTATTATTTCTTCTTCAGGTCTGCAGTTTAGCGTGTACACATTTGCTGAATATGAAAACACTCAGTGTGTGCCCACTGTGCGACTGTCAAGGATAAACAACCTGTGGCCCCCGATATATGTCATATGTATTATTGCTACACAAACATTACATCGCAGTTTAAGTGTCGCCAACTCCGTTTCTAATATGCAAAAAGACAGCAAAATGCGTCTGATTATTTTTAGTATTTTAAGATCTTTCCAATCCAGACGAGAGATCTCTCTCCCCCGTCTGTGTGCGAGGGGGCGGGGCAGTTTACACACACACAGCTGCTACATGCAGCAACACACACACACACGGAGGAGATGGCGGAGAGAACGCGCTCCGAGGTGTGGTTAAACTTTACCCATCACGATGTGGACAATACTCGTTACCAAAAGTGGAATAAGAGTTTAGCATGTAAGGGCGGTAACACGAGCAATTTGTCAAAACATCTTGCAAAAGTGCACCACATTCAGACGGAGAAATGCACCGGGTTCGACTGTCTTTCTAGTAGCTCTGTAACCCCGTCAACGAGTAACGTTTCCACGTCAGGTATGTTATGTATGCTAGCAGCAACTACATTATACAAACATGGGTTAATGATTAGAGGTAACTGAGTTATTTATTTTGTTAAAGTTTCAGCTATTCTGTTTACAGTTCTGTCATCAGATTATTTAATACGATTTGTTAAAACATTGTTGTTTCTTTTGATGTGAAATATTATGTATTTAATTTAAATAAAAAGCAATGTTAGTTTTGTTCACAATTTGTTTAGTTAGTTTACCTTATTTTTTTCTCCAAAAGAACCGATAAAAGTACTGTTAAAGGACCGGATTGATAAGCGCTATCGATAAAAGTAGTAGTACCGTTAAAACCTTAACGATACCCATCCCTATGGATGTCAGTTTTACACACATTCTGAGGCCGCCGTGCCTATGTTTTTGTTTTCACTGCTAATGTATGCTTATGTTCTATTAGTGCATTAAACAATCATTAATGAAGTTTCAGCTCAGACCCCAGGCTTAATATGTCTCCCCCTGGCCCACCTACATTTCTCCAGGCCCACCCACACAATAATTCCTGGCTACGCCACTGCGGTAGACAGAGAGCTTTGCCTTCTGGCTCAGCTCCCTTTTCCTCACAACGGTGCGGTAAAGCGACTGCAGTACCGCTCCCGCTGCTCCGATTCTCCGGCCCATCTCACGCTCCATTGTTCCCTCACTGGAGAACAAGACCCGAGATACTTGAACTCCTTCACTTGAGGTAAGGACTCATTCCCTACTTGGAGTGGACAGTCCATCTGTTTCCTGCTGAGAACCATGGCCTCAGACTTGGAGGTGCTGATCCTCATCCCAGCCGCTTCACACTCGGTTGCGAACCGATTCAGTGAGTGCTGAAGGTCGCAGACCGATGAAGCCATTAGAACCACATCATCTGCAAAAAGCAGTGGTGCAATCCTTAGTCCACCGAACTGCAGACCCCCTCCCCCATGACTACGCCTCGAAATCCGATCCATGTATATTACAAACAGGATTGGTGATAAAGCGCAGCCCTGGCGGAGGCCAACCCTCACCGGAAATGGGTCCGACTTACTGCCGAGGACCCGGACACAGCTCTCGCTTTGGGAGTACAGAGATTGGATGGCCCTGAGTAGAGACCCCCTCACCCCATACTCCCGCAGCACCTCCCACAGTAACTCCCTGGGAACTCGGTCATACGCCTTCTCCAAGTCTACAAAACACATGTAGACCGGATAAGCGTACTCCCAGGCCCCCTCCAGGATCCTTGCGAGAGTAAAAAGCTGATTCGTCGTTCCACGACCAGGACGGAATCCGCATTGTTCCTCCTCAATCTGAGGTTCGACAATCGGCCTGACCCTATTTTCGAGTACCTTAGAGTAAACTTTCCCGGGGAGGCTGAGTAGTGTGATGCCTCTGTAATTGGCACACACCCTCTGATCCCCCTTTTTAAAAAGGGGAACCACCACCCCGGTCTGCCACTCCTTCGGTACTGTTTCCGACTTCCACACAACGTTGATGAGACGTGTCAACCATGACAGTCCCTCAACACCCAGAGCCTTCAGCATTTCTGGGCGGATCTCATCCACCCCCGGGGCTTTGCCACTGTGGAGTTGTTTGACGACCTCAGTGACCTCCCCCCGGGAGATTGGTGTTGATCCCCCGTCATACTCCAGCTCTGCCTCTAACATAGAGGGCGGAGTTGTCGGGTTCAGGAGTTCCTCAAAGTGTTCCTTCCAACGCCTTAACACTCCATCAGTTGAGGTCAACAACGTCCCATCCTTACTACATCCATCCAAATAAATACCCCCCCTTGTCAAAATAAACCCTGTCAAATAAATGTGTATTGTATAAATACCACAGATTAATAACAATAGAACAGCAAAGCTCAATCTAAATCAGTCCATTCTAACCTGAGGCTCAAGTTTGGCAACCTTTCTGGTTCATATGTGCTGATACACAGTAGTGACAGGTTTCACCCAACTTCCACTTCCCAAAACCTTTGTAACCCAGAAAGATCAAACGCATGTTGGTCTGGCACAGAGAGTACAGGGACGCAGATTATGACAAGTGGAGTTCATGATGAGGCACCGGCAACCACAGACACAGATGATGATGCGAAGGGCCTGTTAGCCACTTGCATGTCAATTCACTCCTGCCCTCCCTCCTTCCATGCTCTTAATCTTAATCCTTTCCTCATTTTGATATAGCAGGACTTTGGGCTCCTTCTATAATTGGACTGCACTGGCTCTGGACAAGGCGTGTGTCCATGCATGACTGTGTGTGCATTTGTGTGTACAGTATGTGCTTGTATGCACACATATACAGAGGACTTTGCAAGGTTTCAAGGCAGCACAAAAAAACATTTGAATGTTGTATTCAACAGAACTGTGCACTGATTATTTCCATGTACATTCTTTTTATAAATCTTTATAAAATCATTACAATTGTAACCTTTTTGTTGAGTTTCATATCAGATGTATCGATCGAATCAAGGAGATCTAAAATAATGTATCTGTATGTATTCATTCACAATCATTATTGGAAATACAGTTAGTTGAACAAGAGGTGAAAAAGAAAAAGTTCCATAAGGGTTCATATAGTTCTGCTAGGTATATGCCAACATATATTGTATGTATAAAGTATATTCAGTACATATATAAATACATATATTAAGCATTTTTTAATACAGGTAGATCATTTTGACCTGGCACTTTTTAAAGTAGCTCACAAGTGTGAGCCTAACCCCTGCATTAGGCTGTTGGTATGGTTGTACTAACATGTGTTGTTAAGGTGTTTGTTAGGGTAGGGCTTACTTATACAAATGGCTCCTTTAATATAATTTTCCTGCACCTCTCCTCTCTCCTTCACAAAGAGAATGTTTCTCCTACTGAGTTATAATAAGCATATCTTGCCATAGTTCTGCCTTTCTAAGGTTGCAAGTGAACACACTTGTTCTGCTTTTGTCTAAATTGATGAGCGTACTCAAGCTGCTCTGCTTCTTACGTGTGCTTTTGTCGCCGTATTGTCTTGTGTATGTGTTTCAACAATGTCATCGCTCAAGGCCTGTTTATGTCTGGGTATGAGTGCATAGTTACCTGAATGATTTGGCTTGGGAACAAAGCTTGTCCAACATATTTAAACTGTTTAATCATAACTCATCCACATTAAAGACATAATATATTGGCAGTTTAAAATGTTTTAACTGTCTGTTGAGTTAAAAGCAACACTGCTAAATCAAGTATAACGCAGGACTCTGCTAAGCGCAAAACTACATTTGTGCTAGAAATGCATATCTCCCAGATAGCCATGACATAATCTTTATATTGATATATTAGATGATCTGTCCTAGAAAGATACATTAAGGTCATTGAGCTTGTTTCCCACATCATTTGAATCTGAGGAACAAGCAAACAAAATATGCAAACCAAATATGGTAAAATCAACTGCTGTGACAGACTTAAGAGATAGATAACCAACCGCCTTGATGGAACAGAATACTTTGTCAATCTGACACACATCTGTGCTTTTGTCAGCACAGAGACGCATGCTCAGACAGATACAGTCACACACGCCAACACTCACTGGTTCACACCCTTTGGAAGTCTCCCAGAGGCGCAGTCAGTCAGTCAGTGTCAATCTGCAAGTGTCACTCACAACGTGTCAGGAAAACCAAGTCAGCTGCTTGCATTCCTCAGATGCTGTTGCTCTCTCAAAGTCCATTATGACACATTTAAGAGCAGAGCCTTGCTGTAAAGCCTCATTAAACTCTTCATAAATGTAGATGAAAAGTAAAGTGCTCGGTTTGACATGGTAAACAGCTGAAACGCTTAAAGCAATGGACATCTCTTTATACAGATACCTAAAAGGGACTGGCGAGTCTTAAAGGATGAATATGGAATCTTATTAAAACGTTCATTTCAGTAGTACTGAGACTGAAAATCAGAAAGTAAGAGCTGCCACCATAGCGGCATTTCTAAAAAAGAAGTTTAACAGGAGAAGCAACACTTTGTCGAATAGACACACCCTAGAGCAGGGGTGCCCAACCTTTTTTGAACCGAGATTTACTTTTAAAGTTGCCAGTCTGCAGAGATCTACCTGTCCAAATAGAGAGGCGTAGCCATTACTGACAGCCTACTGCCAGGTAAATACACACTTCTACTTGTATAAAACTGACTTTTGTACAATGAATACTTCATAAAATACTGCAGATCCTTTATCTTACCTCTTTCTAATTTACACACATACAAGTATTTAACTGAAGTTACACAACAGTGTTGTTGATACAGAGTTGGAGTTTATTCACAGCTCACATACTACAGTGGGTAATGTTTTCAAGAAACATTTAACAGTGCTGCCACATATGACACAGGAAAAAAGAAAATACTCTGAACCCTTTCTTTGCCATTATATAAAAATAGTGTTGCTACAAAAGTATAAATTAGGCTTACTAATAAGACAACTCGGATCTGAAGCTACACAGGAATCTGCTGCCAAAGTGCAATAACAAAGATAAAATTAATAGAATCAAACCCTTTTTTGTAGCATTTTAGTTGATTATAAAAAGAAATGCCTTTAAAATAGGATGCAAGCAACACTAGTTTCTTAAACTGAATTGATAATAGACTATAATCAATTTAAGTTTGCATTCTTATACCATTTTGTACAATAATTATAATGAATACGTTCAAACAAACTAAAACTTACAGCTGATTAATAACGGTATCTAACTTGAGTTTTTATTATATCAAAAACCTGTTGAAATGCTACTGTTATTTTTACTGTCCACCAAAAGCGCGTCGGCAGCCTCCAGGAATGCTTCTTTCACAACTTCGCCGTCTTTGAAAGACTTCATGTGTATCGCAAGAACGTGACTGACACAATAAGATGCTCTGGTAGCAGCCTTGCTCTTGTTGTTGGGCCTGGTGAAAATGGACTGCTGTGCATTTAGCTGTCCTTTCAGGCCCCTCCCCTTTTGGGAGCGTGGGGCAGAATTAGGAGGGAATTCCGTCTCGTAGCCTGTGTGCACTGTTTTGAAATGCCGCTCCTAAATTACCCTTCTTCGATAAAGCCACGCTCGCATTGCAGATGAGACAAATGGACTTTGAATTGGAATAGATACAAAAATAATCATCCTCCCACTCTGAGTGAAATTATATATTTTGGGCTTTTTTGCTTCTGCCATAATTGCGGTCTTGTGTGTGTGCGGACTGTCACTTCTGTTGTCACGGACAACGTCAGCGAAATAGTGCCCACTGCCCACCAGCGATGCCCCGACACATGGGGTCACGCTGGCCAATCACAAAGCTTTGATGCGTTCAAGTGCATTATTCTAGCACAGGAAGAATATGTTATAGGACATTAACGATAAAACAGAATATTGTTGTTCTAGTTTTAGACACATCTCGCTATCGACTGGGAATCTCTTCGCGATCGACCGGTCGATCGCGATCGACTGGTTGGGCACCCCTGCCCTAGAGGTTAGCAAAACTATATTGAATAACTGGAACTCTTCTAAATATGTCTGTCTTATGCGAACTGAACTTTGATGCTTTTGAGTGGAATCAAATCGAAACCAAAGATATTGTCAATACAAATGACACCAAGACATACTTATATCTGATAGCAATGAGTTCTGAATATTTCAAAATCCTGGCATAGCAGAGAGGGGTGCGATTAAATCTGGTTTGTACTAATGGTCATACTGAGCAGAACAGCGATAAACGATAACAGAGAAAACAGGCTTGTTTATTCTGTAAGTACTAAAAATACAGGAAGCGAATAAGTATATGTTTGTTCTTCATTTAAAAAACAGTCATAAGAGAGCTTCCCCAAAAAAACCGAAGTGTGACTTGTATTGACATTGCATTAGATTGTATAAGCAGTCGAAAGCCACATGTAGTTCTCATTCATAACACTCCGTTCGATGTCTCACTATGGGATGCGCCTCATCGCGGAGCAAACAGAAGCATCAATCTCATTACGCCAATCCTGATTGGCTGGTGATCTTGACGTCAGCGTCAGGGGAAATCACCCCCTATAAGTAGCTTGTGCCACAACGCATGCGTCATTCAAACACCTCTTCTCGCTTCAGAGCACATCTCTATAGTAGCCGGACAAGCTTAATGGTCCACAGACTGAACCCAAATATACATTTCGCTCGCCGGGCGCCGCCGGCTACTCCTTCTGCGTTGCAGGAAGACGGTAATACTAACGCCAGTTAGTATTAAAATCGACCTCGCCCTTCTCTTCACCGGAAAGTAAGGTAGGTCTGATTTTTTTCAGCTAGCAACACACCTGTTGCTAGCTCGCTCCCTCACTACCGACACCACGGTAGCGAGGAAGTTTTTTCTTTTCTCTTCCCCACGTAGGAAGAAAGGAATAAAGGAGCATACTGTCACACCAGTCAGTATTCTCCGGGAATAAAAAACTGATCCTATGGAGCGGTAGACGTCTCCTCTCTCTGAGAGCGACGCATGTACCGGGAGTGATGAACCTCTGGGCAGATCTACTGTCCAGAGGTACACCACTTTATGCAGACTGGACTCTACATCCAAGGATTGTGAGCCAGCTGTGGGTGCGTTACGGCAGAGCCGCGGTGGATCTGTTCGAAAAACAACGCTCAGTGTCAGCTGTTCTTTTCGATGCGCGATCTAAATGCACCGTTAGGCGTGGATGCACTCGCGCACGATTGGCCCCCGGGCCTTCTGTACGCGTTCCCACCCCTGGCTCTGATACCCCCAACTCTGGCCAGAGTGAGAGACCAACGCCACACACTTATCCTGATAGCTCCGCACTGGCCAGCTATGTACTGGCTAGCGGAGATCTATCAGCTGCTGTGGGGGCAGCCATGGCAGCTCCCACTACGCAGGGACATACTGTTGAAGCGGGGGGGGCGATCTTTCACCCACACCCAGAGCGCTTGGCTCTATGGGCCTGGCCAGTGAGTGGTACAATCTGAATACAGTGTGACATGAATCTGACCCTGGCAGCTGCCAAGCGAGCCAGTGGCACTCATGCGCTATCTGTACAGTCTTCAGGCACTCGGTTCGCCTCAGGGCAAACAGAGTGTGGTTGAAGCCCAACTCTGCCTTTATCTTAAGGCGGTTGGTTCAGGTACCATATTTGACATTGAGGCATCCTCCCCGCCACTGTATTCCTCGGGGAACAGCGGCCGGATTTGCCGTGTCCAGCCCGTGCTTTACGCACGTACAGGGACGGATCAAGGGTGCTTCGTCATAATGACCAACCCCTTTGTGTCCTGGGCTAACTCTTATAAGGGCAAGCCTGTTACTAAGTAACGGCTCTCCCACTGGTTTGTGGAAGCAGTTGCTTTGGGGCCCATACGAGTCAGAGTTCGCAGGCACCCTCGGGTCCGCGAGCTCTTTCCACTCAGGGTCTGGTTGCATCCTGGGCTCTGTCCAGGATGTCTCCCATCCAAGACATTGGTGCAGCGGTGAGCTGGTCCTCGCAGCTCACTTTTGTCCGCCTCTTAACAGGCTGGACGTTCTGCTCCCAGTGTGACTCAAGCAGTGCTGGGCACCTGGTTGAGTCAGAGCTCTACCTGTTGAGTTCTGGTCGGTTTGGTGATTTTCGAGATAAGCTCGTCTGACAATACGGGAGCTACAATATCCCATAGTGAGACATCGAACGGAGTGTTATGAATGAGAACTATAGGTTACGTAGGTAACCCCAGGCCTCAGAGTCACATGAAGTGAGATGTCTCACCAGACGGCCCTCCTTGCTATGGTGAAGCGAGAAGAGGTGCTTATTTTGAATGACGCATGCGTCGTGGCGCAAGCTACTTATAGGGGGTGAATTCCCTGACGCTGACGTCAAGATCACCAGCCAATCAGGATTGGCGTAATGAGATTGATGCTTCTGTTTGCTCCACGATGAGGCGCATCCCATAGTGAGACATCTCACTTCATGTTACTCTGAGTACTGGGGTTACGTAAGTAACCTATAGATTTCGCCGTACCACCAACAACTGCTGACAACCTGGAACAGGTGTTACCCCAGTGTTTTGTATTCAGCTGATGTTAGTAATGTGAAGATGACTGTTGTTGAATGATGTGAAATCTGCAAATATTGCGTGCTCTCATCTCCATACCTTTCATGCCAACAGCAGGCTATTACCTTTCTCACTCTTACCTCTCCTTGTCTCTAGCTCTGTTTCTTTCTCGATCTTTATTTCAGGTTGTAAGTGTTGTCCTCTCCAGGGAGATGTATTGCTTTAGGCGGTACAAGAGACTATGTATTGTACGTTCTCTCTTTCTTAATCTCCATCCCTCTACAACTCCTACACTTTGGCTGTCCCTTTTCAAATTGATGCCAGACAGACAGATGAATCCTAAAGGATAACTGAGGCTAGTTCTGACCAAAATATTGTTAAACATCCTTTAAGACGTACTTTACAACAAAACACGTTACCATAACAGGTTGTTTTGACATCTGTTTCAGTGTCTCTCAACCTCTTATAGGCAAACATGCCTTTGCATATTATGATATTTCTTTTAGCAGCAAACACTTTTCTGCACAGTTGAGTCTGCACCCATCTGCTTGTAAGCCTGCTGAGTCAATTATAATAATAATCAACACCACATTCATATATTGCAATGCATTCCTTCAATCACTAACAACTGAGCTCAACTCAAACCTTTGAATGATACAAATCAAGAGCATCTAGCATATTTTAATCCTCACTTAAACAGTGACTGATTCCTGTATATAAAGGGAAATGAACCTCCTTACAGTCAATGTTGTTCTCTCTGACGCACTAGACAACAACATGATATTCATCTAACATTTTTAGCTCGCTTTTTAGATATTTAGCTGATGCTCCTATCCAAACATAGAGAGCAGCAGCAGAATAAATCCTCCGTAAATCTACCAAATGAAATGCTGTTACTGTACAGCAGCCACAGAATACCAATGTATACATCAACAATTTCCTCAGAAGATTAATCAGCTGTAACGCTTATTAATATAAATGTTTCCATTCATGCAAAGGTTGTTGTCAGAGTTCAAATGGAATCTCCAACGCCCAAAGACAACAATCATAGTGATGAGTACTGTAAGTAAAATACATTTGGAAAATAACTCGCACTTACCCTAAATCAGATTAAATGATAAATTAGAGATACTTTCTTTACTCACTTTCTACTTGCCTGGTTCCAGCACCCTTGCTTAGACTACACCCATTTCCGAACTTGATCTTGATTTTCAACTCAAGTACACATCTCTGACGTTTCTTGACTGCCATGGCATGGTTGGGATGCTTTAGTGGTTACAAAATCTGTCCACAGACAGAAAGATAGAAATATAAACACCTGGCAAATTGTCAAGACTGCTTCTGTGGTAGTTCCTGTTACATTAAGTGTCTCTAGAATTACATTGTGCCATGATGACACACACACACAGTGAAAACAATACGGGTGTCGCTTTCTCGACTGGAAATGAGCAATAATTGATGTTGATGCCGCAATTGATGACAGCGGTCTGTTTAATCTCTGTGAGATGACATTCTGTTTGTTTATATCGTCAAAGAATAATGTAACTACTCCTTCACATACAAAAGTGAGAAAGTATACAGCACACTAAAAACAGGATCTATTGACCACAACAATTGTGACTTTCATTTTGTTGTTATCACTGCATAATTTGCAGGTGTCTTTCACCTTATTTATGTTTTTTTATTATTATTTCAGTCTCTTGTTTTTGTTAACGCTGCACTGAACACACAAGGGACAATTAGTGTAAAGCTCCTCTTCTTCTACCTGAAAATTAAGGCCTTCTTGATACACATTCTGAACATGGCAGTCAACATGGTGGCCTTCATGTGGACTAATTGGATGTTGATATATATTTTTTAAAACATAAAACAATGTCCGACTTAAAAGTATTGAGATATAACTTAACACATGAACTAATTGCTACAATGGTCCTTAGCACAATATAACACATGCACGACAGAGTATAGACGAGATAAAGGGCCGGGTTTCATTTTGTTTGACATTTCTTAGTTTTGTTTGCTTGATCCTCATGGATGATGGATGGACAGAAATACCAGGATAAGACAACATGAACAAAAACAAGCTATGAGTAATCACGCCTATTCAGACTGTTAAGCACAAATGTTTGTGAACCACAAGTATTAACAGCAAGTCAAACTGGTTTCCTGTAAACATGATGGCTGTTGCCTCAGATAGGTGTGGACAGCCGTCATCACTCTGGTAAACCTTTGAGCTCTCGCTCCATCCATCCTTCCACCTCTTTTCCTCCCCGCCCTTTCTTGTTCTTTCTCGTGGCTACTGTACTGAACGTTGATGAGCGATGTAGACCAATGCGGGTCATGGAAGAAATGCACCGGGTAAAGAGAAGAGTAGCGTGATACATTAAATGATCAAACTTGGGGTTGATAAAGATCTTGAAACAGGGAAACATGCAGGTATGTAATGTTGCATTTCTGATCTGATAAGAAGAACTGTTTGAAAATGTACAACAAGGAGGCCAACGCTAGATTCTGAAAAGGATAATGTAACTTGGAAACAATGTAGAAAGTGTGACTGACTGCTCTATAATGCGAATACATCTTCCATTAACTGTTGATGAAGACTCTAGCATACTTGTTTCCTAGACCATATTGATATCTTCAGGGCTCATAGAAACAAATACAAACTCAGTAAGAAAAGTAAGACATTACTACAGTCACCCAGAGGTGGGCCTGACTGTATGTACCAAGTTCCATGGTGATCAATCCGGTACATGGTATTTTACTGAATAGGTGAAACATTTGGTGGTGGTACTATAAAGGAAGAGTCTGGGGATCACTTAAGTTAGTAGAAATAAATCTAAGGGGATCATGAGTCTTTGTAAAAATGTCAGGGCAATCCATCAAATAGTTCAAGACAAGTTACCAAAAAATCCTAAATGTCAACTTTGTCTTGACAGGAGATGAAAGGTCAGATTATCATGTAAGGCTTTATTGTCTAGGAACCATGAATCTACAACATTTTGTATCAATCCAACTACTATTTATTTTGAGATATATCCTTACAAATATAATTTTTTTTACATCAAATAAAAGTAGGATTGACCCTCAGGGTGCGATATTGGACCAAAGCAGCTGATTGGCCATACATTCACTGTTAGTCTCATTAAGTATATTACAATTTTGATTATGATTATTCCATACTTTTAATATTTAAATGTATGAATAATGAGACGATTTTTGTAGCATATTGGCTGATGCAAGCTAATGGAAAATCCTATTACAATATGTGTCAACAGCTCATTGCCAGATCCTGTGCTAACACACAAGCTGATAATGTCCCACTTTAGTTTCTTTATCTTGGCCATGGGTTGATTCACAGTGTATGTTTGTGGTGAGGTGTCCTTTGTTGTTGTGTTTACCTCCTCTGCCTGTTGTTGTCTTTACTGGTACAGGCCTCTGGCATGAACACAAAGTGCTGCATTCTTGTTTAATCTGATACTGCTGAGGCCCATTTTCCTACCGCCTTTACTCTACTGTCTTCTCATGGCATGTATCCATTAAAATCAGGGGCTTGGAGGTTCAAGGTGACGATATACTTTGTGAAGTCCACCCCTGGTACCTTCTTGAATGCATTGCATAATATGCATGGTTCAAGTTCAGAGTATGAAAGAACTGACATATTTTATTTTGTGTCTGTGGAGGATATGGTAAGTACTGTTGTGCTTTATTTAAATGTACCGCAAATAGTGAAACATTATCTACATTTGGTTTATAAATCCTTTAACCACAGTTTTCAATTGCCTCAGGAAAATATAATCTTGTTGCAAACAAGGTCTCTTAAATTACTTAAGATGTGAGTGCATTCTGAAAAATGCTTAAGCTTTTTGTACTCTTCAATTTAAAATAAGCCCACCCATCCACACTGCTTCCTCTGTTCTTAGCCTGTCTGCGTTTTACAGACTGTCATGAGATATAGCAGTGCATAGTTCATACTGTTAAGATAGTATCAGGCCTGTTTAGACATGTAGACGACTGGCAATGTAAGTAGTCCCCTACTTCTGCAAAAGCATCTTAACAATGCTTCTGTGTTTGAGGCTCTCTCTGCTTCCCTCATTGTTGTTATCTCAAATGTTTGATCACATCCTGCAGGATCAACCTTTGTATCTGCCCTTTACTGTAACTGTGTCTTGTGATCATTGCCCTATTCACTCATACACAATTGTTTTAGCCTACGTAACTATAGGTTACTTACGTAACCCCAGTTCTCAGAGTAACATGAAGTGAGATGTCTCACTATGGGATGCGCCTCATCGCGGAGCAAACAGAAGCATCAATCTCATTACGCCAATCCTGATTGGCCGGTGATTCTTGACGTCAGCGTCAGGGGAAATCACCCCCTATAAGTAGCCTGCGCCACGACGCATGCGTCATTCAAACTAAGCACCTCTTCTCGCTTCACCATAGCAAGGAGGGCCGTCTGGTGAGACATCTCACTTCATGTTACTCTGAGCTCTGGGGTTACGTAAGTAACCTATAGTTCTCATTCATAACACTCCGTTCGATGTCTCACTATGGGATATTGTAGCTCCCGTATTGCCAGACGAGCTTATCTCGAAGATCACTGATCAACCAGAATTTAACAGGTGGAGTGCCGACTCAACAAGGTGCCACGCTTGGAGCGGAGACGTCCAGCCTGTAAAAGCGGACAAAAGTGAGCGGCGAAGACCAGCTTGCCGCCGCACAGATATCCTGGATGGAAACACCCTTGAACAAAGCCCAGGATGTAGCCAGGCCCCGAGTCGAGTGAGCCCGCAGACCCAAAGGTGCTTGCAGATTCTGACTTGTATAGGCCAAAGCAATCGCCTCCACGATCCAGTGGGATAGTCGTTGCTTAATAACAGGCTTACCCTTGTGAGGTTTAGCCCAGGACACGAAGAGTTGGTCATTAAGACAAAGCTCTTTTGATCTGTCCATATATGTGTGCAAAGCCCGGACTGGACACAATAGATCCTGCTGCTGCTCCCCGGAGGAAACCAGCTGCGGAGGAAATGCCTTAATGTCAATCGGGGTACACGAACCGACCACCTTTGGTGTAAAGGCAGGGTTGGGTTTCAACAACACTCTCGTTTGCCCTGGGGCGAACTGAGTGCATGAGGGATGTACAGACAGTGAATGGATATCACTGACCCGCTTGGCGGATGCCAGGGCCAGTAACAGCACTGTCTTGAGTGACAGATGTTTCATGTCAGCTCCCTCCAGGGGTTCAAATGGGGTCATTTTGAGCCCATTTAAAACCACTGCCAGGTCCCATAAGGGCACCAGCGACCTGGAGACAGGGAGACAGGGAGGAGCCCTCGCTTCATAAAACGGCAAACCAAAGGATGTTGGCTAGCCGTCTTACCCTCAAAGCCCACATGGCATGCAGCAATAGCAGCCAGGTACACCTTGATCGTGGAGAAAGCTCTGTGTTTATCGATCAAGTCCTGTAGAGATGATAAAATCACCCCGACAGGACATTGAAAAGAGATGTGCCCTTCTTGAATGCACCACTCCTCAAACACCCTCCACTTACAGTCGTAAAGAGACCTGGTGGAGGAAGCTCTCGCACTCTGAATAGTGTTTATCACCTTCTGAGGGAGTCCCACTGTATTCAGATTGTACCACTCACGGGTCAGGCCCATAGTGCCCCGCGCTCTGGGCGTGGGTGAAGGATCGCCCCCCCCGCCTGAGACAATCTGTCCCTGCGTGGTGGGGGCTGCCACGGCTGCCCGCACAACAGCTGATATATCCCCGCCAGCCCGTATATTGCGGGCTAGGGTGGAAACATCAGAGTACGTGTGTGGCGTTGCTCTTTCACTCTGGCCGGAGTTAAGGGGAACAGAACCAGGGGTGGGAACGTGTACAGAGGACCCGGAGGTCAATCGTGTACGAGTGCGTCCCCGCCTAACGGTGCGTTTAAATCGCGCATTAAAGAGAACAGCTGTCATTGAGCATTTTCTCCCCTTGCGAACAGATTTAACGCGGCTCCGCCGTAACGCACCCACAGCGGACTCACGATCCTTGGATGAGGAGTCCAGTCTGCATAGAGTGGTGCACCTTTTGACAGTAATTCTGTCCCTAGGTGCATAACACCCGGTACTTGTGTCGTTCTCAGAGAGAGGAGACGTCTGCCGCTCCAAGGGATCAGTTTGTGTGCCAGTGTGTGTGACTGGAGACAACGCAAACTCCCCTGGTGGTTCATCCACGATATCGTGTTGTCTATCCTCACAGGGACATGAAGTCCTCTGAGAGAAGGCAGGAAGCATTTTTGGGTGTGGAACACCGCTAAAAGCTCCGGGTAATTTACGCGTGCCCGCTGGAAGTCTCTGTTCTAGAGACCTCTCACCGGGCGACCTTCGTAAGTCCCCTGTCAGCCTGTCTGACCTGCGTCCGTGGTGACCACCTTCCGTGAAAGGACTACACCCGTAGGCGCGTCCCGCACTGGAAAAGTCGGGTGTAGCGCCACTACGCATTTCATAATCACCAAAACTCTCCGTAAGCCGTGGCGTTCGGGGTTTAGTTTTATTATGAGGCCCATGTTGAGCGGGTGCTTTACGAGGACATTCTCCTCCGTAATCTGACTCCGCCCGGTGGGTTTTATAGATAAAACCCTTCTTTCTGGGAGAGAGAGAACTCTTTTCTCCAGAATGTGGGTTGACTCTCACTGGGTTTGTGAAAACAGATACATTATAACTGTTTTGAGAAGCCCAGGCAGACATCGTGAGTATCTCCTGCTGTATGCTCCTTAGAGCCAGCTGGGATGTCACTCTTATGGCTCCGACCGGCACTGCGCATGTGTGTGCCGGTGGTGCCCTTAAAGCCCTGGCCGGCACTGCGCATGTGTGTGGCGGTGGCTTCACGGACCCGTCAATAATCCGTCCTTTGAGAGATGCCGTAGCTGCTCTTGAAAGGGGAAGGATTGACGGGCCGTTCTTTACAGCTCTAGCCGGCACTGCGTACGCACGTGGCGGTAGTGCCCTTAAAGCCCCAACCGGCACTGCGCATGCGCATGGCGGTGGTGCCTTCACAGACCCGTTTATTATCCGCCTTTTGAGAGAGGCCGTAGCTGCTCTCAGAAGGGGATTTATGGTTAACGGACTGTTTATTGTCTTTCTTTTCATTTTTTTGGGCTGCGCCCTTGGCCGGAGCCTGGATGCGTCAGCGGAAAATGGTTTATTCAGACAATAACGATGTGACATGTGTCTTGTGCGGACTTGAGGATGGCGTTGAGGCATCTCTCGAGGCGGTGGGGACACATTTAGAGCCGGGGAAGGAACTTCCAGCTCCGTCACGGAGGGGAGAAGGAGGGGCTGTCAGGCCGCTCGCTTCTTCTTCCTCGCCTGCTGGCCGAAATTCTGGGTCGGCTGTGCCTGGGCTACAGCCGGAACCGGAGATTTTCTAGACCAACTCGCCCTCGTCTCCTGCCTGGGCTGGGGACTCGGGGCGCGCTGCGCCCTCTGCTGTCCTGGTACTTTGAACCCACCAGAGCGCGGTGCAGCGTGGGCGAAGGGCCGCCGTTGCAAAGGCCGCGGCTGGACCCTTCGAGTGAGACAAAGGTGGAGAGCCTCGTCTTCCTTCTTTTTCGACTCGCACTTCCTTTGCATGGAAGCGAGAGCGGAGCCGAAAATCCCCTCGGGAACGATGGGCATGTCAAGCACATCTTCCTTTTCCCGGTCTGGGAGGTTGGTGAGGTTGAGCCATCTAGCTCTTTCCTGCACCACCATGATCCCCATTACCTTGCCCGTGGCCTGGACGGCGCAGCGTTGGACACGGAGACAAATGTCTGTGACCGCGGCTATCTCGTCCAGAGTGGCCGGTCCAGGATTGCTCGACATATCCTCACAGAGCTCCGCTTGGTATGCGGTTAGCATCGAGGAAACGTTCAGAGCCCTGGCGGACAATGCTGCGGCTCTGTAGGCCCGTTCCGTCATGGTAGACTGGAATCGGTCCGTTTTTGCTGGCAGCGTGGGGTTCCTGCTTGGCGGCTGGCCCATCCTCGGTAGGAGGTGGGCTGCCACCAGCGGTTCCATAGGTGGTATGTGGAGCAGGCCAAGCCTCTCCATACCGTCATAGTCAAGGGAGTGGGCACCCTGGATTGGGGCCTTGTTGCTAAAGGGCCGGTCTCTCCACGAGACCGACACCTCATCCAA
Organism: Pseudochaenichthys georgianus; assembly: GCF_902827115.2. Taxonomy (NCBI): domain Eukaryota; kingdom Metazoa; phylum Chordata; class Actinopteri; order Perciformes; family Channichthyidae; genus Pseudochaenichthys; species Pseudochaenichthys georgianus. The sequence goes on from NC_047506.1 coordinate 15,632,465, forward strand.
CATCTCCGGGAAGACCGGGAGGAGTTGCCTCTTTGCCCTCGTTGTTTGGGAAAAAAGTTTTCCCTCGTAACGGGACCTGGAGGTCTCCTTGGCCACTTCGGGCCATGGGATGTCTAGTTTGGCCGCAGCGCGCTGACACACGGCTTGTAGGTTCATACTGAGACAGGGCGAAGCTGGTGTGCTGTCGCCCGGGGGAGCAGCCATCGCTCCCGGCTTTGCAGCCTGAGTCGATGACATGAAGATGTCGTCTTCCTGCTCATCCGAGTCAGAGGAACTCAGAGGTATACTCTTCGTCCTCCATGCAGTCTAACTCCAGGACATCTTCCGCGGGTGAAACCGTGGTGAGGTCCAGTCGGGAGCCCCAGCTTGGTATAGCGTGGGGCCCCGTTCCCGCGTTTCTTGCCGCCACCGGATCTCGGCCTGATATGGCGCGGGATTCTGGTTCTGCGGGTGCCGCTGTCGGTGAGCCCCAGACCGCAGTGAGGGGCTCCATCTCTGCGGCAGACGTCCCCGTGTCTTGATTGCCGGTCGGCGGATCAGTGGACATGAGGGGGTCCCGTCCCGACAGGTTAACTTGTTGCGCTAACCTTCGGTGGAGGCTCTTCACGGTGAGGCGGGCACAATGTCCGCACGAGCCGGGGTTGTCGATGGCCTCCTGGGCGTGTTCCAGCCCGAGGCAGGACGAACAGATCTGGTGTGAGTCTGTGCCTGACACTTTCAACCCGCAACCGCAGCGCCAAGCCTCCGAGATCCTGACTCCTCTGGTGTGAGGGGGAGAGGCATCCATCTCGTTCGCCGTGAGGCGTGGAGAGGGTCCGCTCATGACAGGTACGTTCGAGAAAAAAATGTTTACCGATCTGTCTTTAATCCGGGGGAAAAAAAGGACAGCGTGGGTCTTTTTCTCTCAAGGATATTACCTGGTATGGTAATATTCCTGTAATCCTTTTCTCCTCCGTGGAAGAGAGAGGAAAAAAGTGTCCTCGCTACCGTGGTGTCGGTAGTGAGGGAAAAAACACAAGTTAGCAACTGGTGTGTTGCTAACTTGAAGTCAAAACCTTACTCCAGAGGAAGAACGGCGAGGTTGACTGTAATACTCTTCTGTGAGAGAATCGGGTAGCCGGCTAACGCCCGTCGACCGAAAATTAGCTTTGAGTTTAGTCTGTGGACTGTTAAGCTAGCCCGGCTACCGTTCAAGATGTGCTCTGAAGCGAGAAGAGGTGTTTGAATGACGCATGCGTCGTGGCGCAGGCTACTTATAGGGGGTGATTTCCCCTGACGTTGACGTCAAGAATCACCGGCCAATCAGGATTGGCGTAATGAGATTGATGCTTCTGTTTGCTCCGCGATGAGGCGCATCCCATAGTGAGACATCGAACGGAGTGTTATGAATGAGAACACGTACGCTTGATGTATTTGGTACACTTATTCAACAGTAGACTATTCTACATGTGTTGTTAAAACAAATGTGTTTGTATTTATTTAATTATTTGCATTCTGTTTAGTTCTGTAGCTGTACTTTGAAACCATCAAACCAAAGTGATTTTCTTTGTATTCTTTTAGTTGTCTCTAAAGAAATGCTCTCTGATTGTTACCTCTGTTAAAGGCTCTTTATTTAGACTTTCGAGTCAGCTCAGGTCAAGGTTACAAAAACGATTTCCCTTAAAGGTGGGGTATGTAATTTATTTCAGAAACACTTTTGTTATATTCCATGGAACGCTCTTAACATCCCGATAGCAATGAATATATTAAATGCTTTGACAATAAATACATAAATGTGTATCTGTGGAAGCCGTAGCGATGTAAAAAGCACGACCAATCATCTGAGCTGGCCCGGCTAAAATAACTGGATGGCCTACCTGCCTGTCAGCCTTCCATCTGTGCACAAACTTATCTCGTGCCCTCATTGGTCATGAGCGCGTTTGTGTGTGTTGGAGGAGGGGCTCTGTAAGGAAGTCTGAAGGAAGTGGCAGATTTTTTCCGGTTGTGTACTTTCAAATTCTAGCGCACTCGAGCTGGTTTCTCCAAAATTACATACCCCACCTTTACAGTAAGTTACTTAAATAACCCAAGATCATGAGTTAGCATGCATAATTACTTTTAAAATCGAGAGTAATCGTTGCATTCTCAGAGTAACTACACAGGACTCAGGCGTGCAAATACCTGAGCAATCCAAATATTTTATTATTTGTTCTTTTTTTAGTTAATTTACGTTTCTATTTTAAACCTTTTGTATATGCCCTAGGGAGGTTTGTGGCACATTAAAGTGCTGCTGTACCTGACTGTGTAATTATTTGGGACTTATATAAGCTTGGTATTTAAATGGTCCCTGTGGCAGCATTCCAAAATGATAACGCGAAACAAAACAAGCAAATTGTTCCTGGGAGTAATGCTTAATCCATGAGACACTGTGCAAGATCTCTATCTGTGCTCCTCGTAAGAAAGGAGACGGTCAGTCTGAAGTTGCACATACAGTTAAGGACTCACAGGAAAGCACATGATGGCTGTCTGACTGCTCTCAACAATATAATTATCTCTGACACACTCATATTCAACAACCACCTGTCACAGGGCTGTATGTTTTATTCCTATGCTGTAGAAGTACACATCATACATTTATATGAAGACTTAGCAAGAGCAAGAGTCAGGCAACATTTGACATGGGTTTTCGTGATTTATAGATTTGATATATATTGTAAGTGCATTTATCTCGGCTCTTTCCTACAGCTGGAAAAAACAACTAAAAACAATGATTGGATCACTTAAAATGTTTAGAAATCCTTGGTTGTAAAATAAATTTTTGTTGTTGTTGTATTTTACTATCTTGTCTTCCTGCACCCACTTCAAAACAGAAAAGGGTAAAACACAGTGTTTGCACCTTTTCAGCATTTCTACAGTTACAGAATATAATGATGTAAACACTGTCATGAAAATACTGTATTTACTAGAGCGTCTCTGCACCAGTATGCTGATGTCAGCCAAAGAGAACACATCATCACATTGTGTGACTAAAGAGATCTGATAAGACAGCTTTGACTGCGCCCTCGAAATCAGTGACTAAAATGCATTGATATTTTTCCTGCTGTTAAAGCTCTAAGACTAAGATTCTAGTATTTAACTCTGAAGTGGTTGAAATTAAGCAATTATGGTGTAAATCCAGCATAATTGTAGCGTACTCAAACATATGCCGGACTATCAAACAGGCATCTCGTCCCAGACACATTAGGTGCTTTTCCTCAAAATCAGATAAAGAGAAGTGGGTTAGACAGCAGTTCATCAGCTTAATTGTTCTGAACCGAAAAAAAAGGGGATATTATCACAAAGTATCTCAAAAAAAAAAGTGAATGAACCGTAAGACTAGGCTGAGTTTTTCTTCCTAGAATACCGCTGTAGGATCCAGTGATAAGCAACCATGGCATAAAGACGTTGTTTAGAAACCCCCCCAGTGTAAAATTACATGTGACAGGGACTGTGTTTATGTTTCTAAAGACACATTAGTTAAGTGCTTAAGCTGGACCCTATTTCCCCCGCACTTCTGTCACGATCAGGGACAGGTTTTGAAACGCAGAACACTTTTTCGACGCTCCACAAACAATGTTGCTTTCAGTAAGAGTGAGGACACACCAGCTGGTGGTGTTGCCAATTCAAAGGGGAGCAGGGCTTAAGCTGCCAGCGGGGACACATAAATTAGCATCCTGAAATACACCACCAAGATTTACTTTCCAGCTGGGATAGTAAAACTCGACAGGGGTCACTGTTCTCTAAATGAGCAACCTTAAACATATACCCCGTCTTCCACTTACCAACTGCAATATACACACTACAGGGTGGGCCATTGGCAGCCAATTATTTTCCCTTTTAAAAAAAGTATCTCGTAGGAGAGTTTAGGGTTCACTGTCAATCAATAAGAGCTTTTGACAACTGAGGACTTCATTTGATTTAACTGCGTCTAAATTCTATTGAGCTTGGCAGCCAATATTTTCTCTGATTTCCACTGGGGCTGTTTTTAGAAGCACAAGTTGGCACAGTGTTCAAATGTAGAAATATGAAAGACTAAGCAATGCATCCAAAGATGTGAAACAAATGTGTTTGTTTTAATATATGACATGACACATTGCTGGATGAGCAAAAGTTTGTAAAATACTGACATTCCACAGAAGTTAAATCAGGATACAACTTTCAGCATTATGTGCAAGATGCAAAACAGCCCACGTCTGACCCCAGAGCAGCATATTTCCAACATGATGTTTTGACTGCTTTGTTGTGGGGAGTAGGAGAGATAGCGATAATGGTCAGTAATAAAACGCTCTGCAGGTTTTTTGAGGATGATATTATCATCAGTTGGCCAACTCAAACAGAAGACTTGGTGAACCTGGACCTTGGCAGATACACCCACGAATCCTCCCTGAACCTCCCTTTATTGCTCCTGCCCGCCTGATTTATCGGTCTTGTAGTTGGACTCAGAGAGCCTGGGGAGGGTCCTGCAGCTCCAGATAACTCAATACAACACAGACATCCTCTCCTCTCCCCTCATGTCAGGGAGTCAAAACTATCTCTGGCATATTCCCTGGTCTAAATTTGTTTTTAAACAAGTAGGAACCGGAGACAGTGCTCTGTGACTCTTCAGTGTTTAAACAAGGATCAATTAAATGTATTAAAACTACTCAGATACAGATGGTGTTTTAGGCTCTTAGCAAAGAAACAAACTTGCTACTGCCCTAGCGTAATACAGCCATGCATTATGCAACATTTCTTTGGAAGCTTCTGTGTTTTCTTATGCAGAATAATGAAGTAGCAAGGCTTAACAAGGCCACTGCAAAAACGTACCACAATATTCAAACACCTTAATCTCACTTACATCTGCGACAGTTGTCCGTACACAGGTTATACAAGCGCACAACTCTCCTTGTAATCTATTGTTCTCTTTCTTATCTGCTGTGCTGTAGCCTTCGTTATTCTACTGCAACCTTAGCGTTTGAGAAAATATAAGAGCCTATTAAAATAATAGGCCTTTCGCTAGGGGCGGCACATACCTTCTCTGTCCTCTAAGGTAGGCTAAGGTAGACAATGTTTGTTCTGTTACGGGATATCACACAACTCACGGTGTGTGTGTGCTTCTGTATGACAGACAGAAATATAGTACTTGTGTGTACACGGGCGACTGTATGTCTGTGCTTGTGTACGTGTGTGTGTGTGTGTGTGTGTGTGTGTGTGTGTGTGTGTGTGTGTGTGTGTGTGTGTGTGTGTGTGTGTGTGTGTGTGTGTGTGTGTGTGTGTGTGAGGAAAATAGAGCCTGTTATCGCAACAGTATCAGCAAGGATCTAGCACAAGACTCATGAATATGGTGCTTGTTCTGAGGAGTTTGAGTTACCTATCTCTTAAGGCATAGCTTGACTCAGAAAACACAGCATCTTGGATCTGATCCACTTTCCAGGTTGAGTTTGGTCTCTTTGTGTACCTGCTGTGAGAATCATGATAGTCATACCAAATACTGGTTTAATCCAGGAGCTGATATCATCCGCTAGTCCCGCAGTATGTTCAGTAAGCCTTAAACACTGTGTACATTTCACAGTTCATAATAAAGCATATCAATTATATTTAACTAAAATAAAAATATTCTTCTGTGTTTTAGCCATGTCCTAAATTTAAAATCATTGACAACAATGTAAAATAAAATGTCACTAAAAGCGTACAGAATGTCAAATGTATAAAGCATTTTCTTGCTCTTTGTTGGGCAACACTACCAGGCTCTGTGCATAAGACCTGGACATGGTAAGACACTAACTCTGGGTTATGTGCTCCCAGTCTGAAGCTCTCACCAACATGCTCACTGGTAGCGTGCCATGGAGGGATAGAGGACCTGCTTGCATATTGTACTTTAAGCTATACACTATATTTCTTTCGAGTTACAGCTTCAGAAATAATTGTCCTTGTCTTAAATTGTTAGCATACTCTCTGTGTCTGTAATGTCCAACACATGGACTTGGCAAGAGGGTAACGACCACAATTTCCTTTATCAATTGTGTTGCTCCTACTGTACATTAAATCCTCTCTACTGACCCCTTGGGTTTATTCATAGAGGGTATCTTTTTTTCTGTATCTCTAAGTCGGTTGTTCCCGGGTTTTAATTATTTTTTTTTTTTACCAAATAAGATTCTATGCATGCACATTCATGAAGCACTACTAAGTTTATACAGAGGTCAGAGGGCTGCTTGGTTTGATAGGACATTTATCAACCCTTAATGATATCCACCTGCGAAGACTGTGGGGTGGGGGCTCTCGATTACATTCTTAGGCAGGAAGAAGGGAAACACCAGTAAGGCTGTCAGATGAGTTGGCAAGGAGACAGATAAGCCTTCTTGACAAGTTACAGACCATTAAAGCATGCAGATAATGTGAGAAAAGGACTCCAGAGAGAGACACACAGTCAGAGCCACAGACAGAGCCTCATTATGAGACAACATTGCCAAAAGCAAGACGAACGGAGACAATCCAGCTGGTAAATGTAGAGCTTCATGTGTTAAAAAAACAACAACAATAAAGGTAAGACTTCATATGCAAATTCATTATTTCAAGATATTCTTGGGGGGCGAGATGATTTCTTCTGAAACAGTCGGATCAAGGATGGTGCAATATGGGGGAGAAAATGACTTTAAAATATCTTGCTGGAGCTTACTTCTTACTTCTCTTACTTTCATGTGGAACATGTCACATATCTGTTAGTCTGGGCAGGGTGACAACAGGCTAACAATCATGAGAAAATGGTGACAAATATATCACCCACCTAACATTTGACAGTTACTCTTGAAAGAATCGAGACAATACATCGACACCTCCTCTGTGATGGTGTGATACAACTGAGATCATTGTGGCAAAGAGCCCAAGGAGATATTTTGACCAACACATATGTTCTGTGCTGGAAGAAAGATTCAACACCCCATTGTAGCTTCAAATGAAACGGCACACGAGCTGAGACAGCAGCCGTAAAACAAAAGGAATGTTGGCAGGGGCCTCAAACCGTTGTCTCAAGGTTACCAAGGTATCTGCTGGAACGCCTGTGAACAGGTGTACTGATGCCCTGTTAGCCATGTTAATGAAATCATTAGTGCCAGGCTTCTGGAGGCAAGTGTCTCCATGGAATTAGAGGTAGAAACCCTCGACCGTCTGTTTTGCTCACCTGTCACACTCATGATGGCTCTCATGATTTAATTAAGTAAACAAATTCACCGAAATATCCCCTTCGAGAACATGCCTCAAACCTCAGTTGTCTCTGTTCATTAGGATAGATGGCGCTTTCATCAAGCAATGCGACACAAAAAATGTCTCTTTCTTGCAATCAAGAATCCTAAGGAAGAAAAGAGAAATATGTGAGTTGAGAAAAATACTTAAAAGGAAATAATATTTATTTATTTGATTGATTTTGACGGACACATCTATGTGTCCTTTTTGGAAAGTGGGAAAACAGCTGCAGATGATGTGATATAAATCATCTGACAACACCCATTTTTACCAGTTTAATGATTTGACAACTAGCAGGTGGAAGACTGCTCTGAATCCCAGGCCATTTACTTTTACTGCACAGTTCAATGTCTTTGCTAATATTACCGTTTATTTGCCTGCGCAGGTGCTATAGTCAGATCAAATATAAACAACGGAATAATTGATTTTGATATAATGCTTGAGGCATTGTTTCCTGTTACTTATAAGAGCTCTTCCACTAGTTACATAAATAGAACTCATCTTGGCAAATTGATTGCCGTTTAGCTATACAATTGAAACACATTTTTTATGTGAAAGAACAATTGTGTAATGTTGCCTCAAGAGTTAGGAAGGGAGCACCTACAACTGTCACACCATAGTGGCTTTCACTCCAAAATATCCATCTGTAGAGGAGAACTTTGACAGCCGGATTCACATGTGCAGTTTATCTTGCTCATTTTATCGAACATCTCCTCTAGCTGAAGACAGAAAACACTGTAGTGGAATTGATTGGTTGTCAGCATGCGGAGTAATTGCTGTGCTCATTTTGCATTGAAAAAACATATTTCTTCCTGCTTTGAGAAACTGATGCATTGATGAGAGGGAGCAGAGTGATCAATGAGATGCTGCCTTTGAATGCACGACGGATGTATCATTGATTCCCACCCTGAATGACTCAGCGGATCACCTGACACTGAGTTGGGGTATATCATACTCCTTCAATGAAGCATGCACCACCAACACGTTCAATCCTGCAAAATGGTTTATAGCAACACTTTGGATAATAATGGACATATGATTAAACCATTGGAGCTAGGAAGAAATGAAAAAAAACTAGCTGACCACAGTTCTGAAGCAATTTCCGCATCCCCAAAAGACAGTCGCTATAAGATCCATTTACAAGTCAGTTAGCGCACACACTTGCAAGCCTGTGTTGTTCTCCGGCGTGTCCTGCAGTCAAACAATGTCACATTTATTCTGCACCCCGAGACTTAACAAGAGTGTGATGCAAATTAAAGTGGCATTCATTTCATTACAAGCGGGGAACAGTGAGGGATAAAACATTAGAATAATTCAATTGAGAGGCTGAACAGCAAGCTGAAACGACAGCAGTCCCCTTGCCTGCAGCCATTCCAACACCAAAGCCAAAGAATAACCCTAGAAAAGCGGGATTTTTCTTTTTTTACACTGGCTAATGTGATACAAAGCCACTCTAAGCTGACTGCACTGATTATGCATTTGTAGTAGCACTTCAAAACACTGCCATCCACCAGTGAGCCAATTCTCAGCAGCAGTTTTGAATAATACACACACAAATATTTTTTGAAAGATAGAAAACCAAAAGTGTTTAAAGGTTTTCTTTAAGCTTTGGAAGCGAATGGAAAAATAACATTCATGAATGTTTGACTTGAGAGTGTTTGTACTGTGTGTCATATAGTTCCCACTTTAAATGGCAGGCCGTTGCTTGGTCACTGTGGGGGTGGACTGTGCCAACCTGCTGGGGATATTCTGGGTGGTTGTATGAAATACGTGTTGGTACTCGAGTCTCAAGTGGACTTCTGGCTCTGACAGGATGGGAGACTCACACACATCCTTTAAGTGTCACTTTACAGAGAGCAGCACAGTTGAGACCTGGTGCTACAACTGGTTCTCAAGGTGGAAACATACCCCCACTTTGTAAAACTTGCAACACGCTTTCCATTTGCGCACTGTGTTCTATTGGTACTGCAAGATGTACGCATATGAAACCAGATGCTGACGTCAGATTAAATAAAAATGTAATCTGAAGCTATTAATATTGAGACTACATGTATAGTCTCAGTAATAGTCAAACAAGCATACAGTAGCTGCACCATATCCAAAAATAAACTCTGGCGATATTGATCAAAGGGTGCGTGATGAAGCAGTGGTTTTGGGCAGGTGTGTAAGGCCAACCTGTTTGTCCTGTGGTTGCCTTATCATAGTGCGCTGAAAAATGACTAAGCCACCCAGAGCTAAATAATCATTAGCAGTCTGGAGTCTAAGGCTGAATAATGGACAGATTTGCGACATCAAAGGAGCTTCCATACTGTGAACACCCATGCATCAGACGTTTTCCTGGCACAATGCTGAGATAATTAGCTTCTCGTTGTTGCGTGAGAAATGGCGACAGTATCTGTTTAGAGAGTTTTTATATACCCTCAAAAGCAGCTCAGCTAGTTATTAAGTGCAGTGTTTTTATGTGTTTATGTACGGTTGCAGTTTGATCATTAGTGACTTGGCCCAGACTATAGGGGAGTATCATTAAAATAGCAGGATAATGTGATCATGGCACGACTTAACTTTAAATGCCATTTATAGTAAGTTGCAAGCAGATCTGTTGCTTTGGTTGAGGCCCCTAATTGCCTTACTGAGCCTTCATAGAGCTGACAGATTTATTCCATGCCAGTAAACAAATATGTATTTTTACTTTACTATTACACGACATAAACACTGCTTCATCTCCACCAGAACTACACATTTAATGGCTGTGATTAACAGTTAACCCTATGATTCCTCTCTGTTTGTGGTTGGAAACATCTTTAAAAAGATTACAAGTGGGTGACTCAAATCAAAGTGGTATGCGATCACTTACAGTTTCGCATTTAACATTGCTGCCGGATCAAGTTAAACAAGAAAACAATGCAGTACAGTGCTGCTGAAATGAATTAATGCCAGTGAAAATGAATGAATGTAACTCCCTTAACATAGTTAGAATTCCTGTTGTATTTCACCAGCAAAGTTCGAACAGGATTCAAGTGACATAAGCATTGAGCAGGTCTCCCTTGAAAAAGAGATCAATGATCTCAATGGGATACACCTGGGTAAATAAAGGTTTGAAATGAAATGAAATGAACATAACACGTAAAGTTAGTCATTACACATGGATATGTTTTGGTTCAACTCGGCTACAAAAAGAGTTACATTTCAAAGTGTTACATTTCTGTCAGCATAATGAACCAACGGGCCAAGCTTTCAAATCAAACTGAAGCTTTATGAGAGTGATAAACTGTAAACGATTGCCTGCATAAGCTCCTTTACACCAGGTTCTAAAGCAGTTCATTTTTATGTTCCTCAAATATGCAAGGATACAAAGAATCAACCCAATTAAGACTAACAGGAGATAACAGAGATGTGGTGGGGAGGAGAAAGTTACAACGTAAGACAGGAGTTGATGGAGGAGTAAATGCTGCAAAGAAAAATGAGAGCTACAAATGATACTGTGACAGTGGCGTGGCGCGTTGGCAGAAGCTTAGACATACAACCGGTTGCTGTAACACTGACAGGCCTAGCAGACGACAGCACATCAGAGGGGGTCCTGCGCTGTGGCGGTGGCCAGTGATGATGACACACTGTCAGATGACAGAAAGAGAGAGCGTGTTACTGGCAAAGCTGTTCCGCTAATTGGGGATTATCTTCAACACTTGTCCAGTGCAAAGAGTTTTGGGTCAAAAAGTGGAGTAATTTGCTGTGGAAAAATGAAGGACATAGTTATGCAAGGGAAATAGTGAAGCAATACACATGGAGGATAGCACCTGTAAGTCATTACATGGTGCCTTGTTGTAGTTCGAATACAGTGAAAGCGATAGTTGATTACCACACCTTTTTAACACACAGACCGAAATACACTCTGTAACTGAACTTGTTTTGCTTTAGCGGCACTACAATCTTTTAGTGTACCTCATACATTCATTAACATACAAGACATGGCTTGACACCATTGCTGTTTTAATTAAAAAATGACAAGACCAACAGTGTTACGGCCCGTCCACACAGCAGCGTTAACAAATCTTCCAACGGTTCTGCCCATTGACTTTGAATGGGGTGACGTCACTTTGCCTCGCTTTTCGCCGAACTGCATTGTGGGAAGCAAAGCGAAGATTTCCAGGATTCAAAAGTTGAGCAATGTTCAACTTTTGAATCCTGGAAATCTTCGCTTTGCTCCCCCACAATGCAGTTCGGCGAAAAGCGAGGCAAAGTGACGTCACCCCATTCAAAGTCAATGGGCAGAGAAGTGTTGGAAGCGTTGGAAGATTTGTTTTACCGCTGCTGTGTGGACGGGCCGTAACACTGTTGGTCTTGTCATTTTTTAATTAAAACAGCAATGGTGTCAAGCCATGTCTTGTATGTTAATGAATGTATGAGTACACTAAAAGATTGTAGTGCCGCTAAAGCAAACAAGTTCAGTTACAGAGTGTATTTCGGTCTGTGTGTTAAAAAGGTGTGGTAATCAACTATCGCTTTCACTGTATTCGAACTACAACAAGGCACCATGTAATGACTTACAGGTGCTATCCTCCATGTGTATTGCTTCACTATTTCCCTTGCATAACTATGTCCTTCATTTTTCCACAGCAAATTACTCCACTTTTTTGACCCAAAACTCTTTGCACTGGACAAGTGTTGAAGATAATCCCCAATTAGCGGAACAGCTTTGCCAGTAACACGCTCTCTCTTTCTGTCATCTGACAGTGTGTCATCATCACTGGCCACCGCCACAGCGCAGGACCCCCTCTGATGTGCTGTCGTCTGCTAGGCCTGTCAGTGTTACAGCAACCGGTTGTATGTCTAAGCTTCTGCCAACGCGCCACGCCACTGTCACAGTATCATTTGTAGCTCTCATTTTTCTTTGCAGCATTTACTCCTCCATCAACTCCTGTCTTACGTTGTAACTTTCTCCTCCCCACCACATCTCTGTTATCTCCTGTTAGTCTTAATTGGGTTGATTCTTTGTATCCTTGCATATTTGAGGAACATAAAATGAACTGCTTTAGAACCTGGTGTAAAGGAGCTTATGCAGGCAATCGTTTACAGTTTATCACTCTCATAAAGCTTCAGTTTGATTTGAAAGCTTGGCCCGTTGGTTTTATGCTGACAGAAATGTAACACTTTGAAATGTAACTCTTTTTGTAGCCGAGTTGAACCAAAAACATATCCATGTGTAATGACTAACTTTACGTGTTATGTTCATTTCATTTCATTTCAAACCTTTATTTACCCAGGTGTATCCCATTGAGATCATTGATCTCTTTTTCAAGGAGAGACCTGCTCAATGCTTATGTCACTTGAATCCTGTTCGAACTTTGCTGGTGAAATACAACAGGAATTCTAACTATGTTAAGGGAGTTACATTCATTCATTTTCACTGGCATTAATTCATTTCAGCAGCACTGTACTGCATTGTTTTCTTGTTTAACTTGATCCGCAGCAATGTTAAATGCGAAACTGTAAGTGATCGCATACCACTTTGATTTGAGTCACCCACTTGTAATCTTTTTAAAGATGTTTCCAACCACAAACAGAGAGGAATCATAGGGTTAACTGTTAATCACAGCCATTAAATGTGTAGTTCTGGTGGAGATGAAGCAGTGTTTATGTCGTGTAATAGTAAAGTAAAATACATATTTGTTTACTGGCATGGAATAAATCTGTCAGCTCTATGAAGGCTCAGTAAGGCAATTAGGGGCCTCAACCAAAGCAACAGATCTGCTTGCAACTTACTATAATGGCATTTAAAGTTAAGTCGTGCCATGATCACATTATCCTGCTATTTTAATGATACTCCCCTATAGTCTGGGCCAAGTCACTAATGATCAAACTGTAACCGTACATAAACACATAAAAACACTGCACTTAATAACTAGCTGAGCTGCTTTTGAGGGTATATAAAACTCTCTAAACAGATACTGTCGCCATTTCTCACGCAACAACGAGAAGCTAATTATCTCAGCATTGTGCCAGGAAAACGTCTGATGCATGGGTGTTCACAGTATGGAAGCTCCTTTGATGTCGCAAATCTGTCCATTATTCAGCCTTAGACTCCAGACTGCTAATGATTATTTAGCTCTGGGTGGCTTAGTCATTTTTCAGCGCACTATGATAAGGCAACCACAGGACAAACAGGTTGGCCTTACACACCTGCCCAAAACCACTGCTTCATCACGCACCCTTTGATCAATATCGCCAGAGTTTATTTTTGGATATGGTGCAGCTACTGTATGCTTGTTTGACTATTACTGAGACTATACATGTAGTCTCAATATTAATAGCTTCAGATTACATTTTTATTTAATCTGACGTCAGCATCTGGTTTCATATGCGTACATCTTGCAGTACCAATAGAACACAGTGCGCAAATGGAAGCGTGTTGCAAGTTTTACAAAGTGGGGGTATGTTTCCACCTTGAGAACCAGTTGTAGCACCAGGTCTCAACTGTGCTGCTCTCTGTAAAGTGACACTTAAAGGATGTGTGTGAGTTTCCCATCCTGTCAGAGCCAGAAGTCCACTTGAGACTCGAGTACCAACACGTATTTCATACAACCACCCAGAATATCCCCAGCAGGTTGGCACAGTCCACCCCCACAGTGACCAAGCAACGGCCTGCCATTTAAAGTGGGAACTATATGACACACAGTACAAACACTCTCAAGTCAAACATTCATGAATGTTATTTTTCCATTCGCTTCCAAAGCTTAAAGAAAACCTTTAACACTTTTGGTTTTCTATCTTTCAAAAAATATTTGTGTGTGTATTATTCAAAACTGCTGCTGAGAATTGGCTCACTGGTGGATGGCAGTGTTTTGAAGTGCTACTACAAGCATAATCAGTGCAGTCAGCTTAGAGTGCTTTGTATCACATTAGCCAGTGTAAAAAAAGAAAAATCCCGCTTTTTCTAGGGTTATTCTTTGGCTTTGGTGTTGGAATGGCTGCAGGCAAGGGGACTGCTGTCGTTTCAGCTTGCTGTTTCAGCCTCTCAATTGAATTATTCTAATGTTTTATCCCTCACTGTTCCCCGCTTGTAATGAAATGAATGCCACTTTAATTTGCATCACACTCTTGTTAAGTCTCGGGTGCAGAATAAATGTGACATTGTTTGACTGCAGGACACGCCGAGAACAACACAGGCTTGCAATGTGTGCGCTAACTGACTTGTAAATGATCTTATAGCGACTGTCTTTTGGGGATGCGGAAATTGCTTCAGAACTGTGGTCAGCTAGTTTTTTTTCATTTCTTCCTACTCCAATGGTTTAATCATATGTCCATTATTATCCAAAGTGTTGCTATAAACCATTTTGCAGGATTGAACGTTGTTGGTGGTGCATGCTTCATTGAAGGAGTATGATATACCCCAACTCAGTGTCAGGTGATCCGCTGAGTCATTCAGGTGGGAATCAATGATACATCCGTCGTGCATTCAAAGGCAGCATCTCATTGATCACTCTGCTCCCTCTCATCATGCTCAGTTTTCTCAAAGCAGGAAGAATATGTTTTTTTCAATGCAAAATGAGCACAGCAATTACTCCGCATGCTGACAACCAATCAATTCCACTACAGTGTTTTCTGTCTTCACTAGAGGAGATGTTCGATAAAAATGAGCAAGATAAACTGCCATGTGAATCCGGCTGTCAAAGTTCTCCTCCTACAGATGGATATTTTGGAGTGAAGCCACTATGGTGTGACAGTTTGTAGGTGCTCCCTTCCTAACTCTTGAGGCAACATTACACAATTGTTCTTTCACATAAAAAATGTTTTCAATTGTATAGCTAAACGGCAATCAATTTGCCAAGATGAGTTCTATTTATGTAACTAGTGGAAGAGCTCTTATAAGTAACAGGAACAATGCCTCAAGCATTATATCAAAATCATTATTCCGTTGTTTATATTTGATCTGACTAT
>NC_047506.1:15948135-16055635 GCF_902827115.2 Pseudochaenichthys georgianus
CCTCGAAAATCCGCGTTCGGACATCTGTGCAGAGACATCCTGGAACACTTTCACATTTCGCGTTGTTCCGTCGAGCTCCCGCTGGATTTTATCATCCCCAATGAGATGTAGGAACGTCGTCACCTCCTCGGTCGACCACGGTGTGCTTTTCTTCGACGTTGCCATTTTTGTAGCTCCTCCGTTTACAAAATGCTGCAAGCTTGCTTCTTGATATATATGTGACGCGAGGGATGATCTCGCGCGCGATCTTGTGACGATTCTCTCTGACCAATCAGCAGTCGAGTGTTGACGTCACAGCCCTGGCCTGGTCTGATAGAACCACGATTTTATGGGGCCGGAAAAAGAGGGAAAAAGTACCCGCTAGCCGGTACTAGGCTATATGGAAATGCCACCAAAAACTGGCCTGGCCGCTTGAGGACGGTTCAGGACGCTTAAACGGGGCTACCCGCTGCAGTGGAAATGCGCCATAAGTAGGAAGGGGGCCCGGCAAACTGCTCCCTCTTTTCTTCAGCAAACCAGCACAGTTACTGAAGCACAGCAATTGAGAATCATCATGACAACTGCATCCGTGATTGTCCCTCATGTGGCTCTGGGTTATGACCAGCAGAGATAAAAGCAGTATGCGATAAAAGCAGTATGCGAATCCTGCCTGGGGTCAGAGCACGCATACGCGTCTCTAAACCAGCCGGTAGCATGCACATACTGCGCTCGTCTCCCCTCGGGCGACAGGAAGCGGAGAGCGGACGCTCTTGCTGCTGTGGCCGAGGAGGACGATTGGCCCGTCCAGGCTTACGAGCCCACGGACGGGGCCTCGTGTCCCTGGGGCCGAGTGCCGGGCAGGAGTCCGAAGAAAAGCAACTCCTGCCCCGCCTCCCTCCACGGTTCACCGTTCGGTTCTCCCCTCCCTCCTCTCCCCCGGACGGGGGAGACAGAGTCGGAGCAGGGTGCCAGCTTGGCGGCTGAACATGCTTTCCCTCTCTCCGTCACCACAGCGCGGCGGAGAATAACATCGTGCGGCTCTCCAACTCGGTGGGGACCGGTCCACCACCAAGGCAGAGGAAATCAGCAAGGCGGCCAGCAAGGCGGCCAGCAAGGCGGCCAGCAAGGCGGCCAGCAAGGCAAGGCGGCCAGCAAGGCAAGGCGGCCAGCAAGGCGGCCAGCAAGGCGGCCAGCAAGGCGGCCAGCAAGGCGGCCAGCACGGTGTCTGTGCGCGTCCGTCGCTGTCTCCCAGGCGAGGATTTCCGCATGGGTGACACAGATCCAGCGCCACCTCGGGCTGAAGTAGGCGTCTGTTACGGAGACGGCCAGAAAAGTGCTACTGGACGCTCCAATCAGCCCGGACGGGCTGCTCGGACCCCAGTTCCACGCCATGGTGGACTCCATGAAGACTACCGCGTAACAGGCGGATGACATTCGCCAGCATGGCTGGCTCCAGCCGGCTGAGCTGCCACAGCGGCATCAACGCCCGCAGCAGCCGCGGCGTCAGCGCCCTTCGGCGGCTGCAGGGGCTCCGTCCCACGTCTCCGCTCCCCCGCCACCCCAGAGACAGGGTCTCCCGGCGGCGAGTCAAAGGGGAGGGAGGCTCCCCTGCTCCTGGTCTGCTCGGCGAGAGCCTCCGAGGACGCAGAGCCGGTAATTAAGCCGGCTGCCACTAATCTGTTGATTAAGTAGACGGCAGGGCTCCCTGCAGAAGCCTGCTGGTTTTAACCTATCGGTTAATAACCTGCAGAGCTCGCGGCATTCCTCTGTCCGAGATACGCCTCCTACACACGGTCATAATAACCCATGAGCGCCGTTTTAACGCCTCATGTGGACAACACTGCGCACACCTCCACTCATCCCCTGAGCGTGTACACGCCTCATGATGACAGCCGGAGTGAAACGCAGCATGTGGAGGCTTCCTCGCAGCCCTTTCGCGGCTGCCACTAATCTGTTGATTAAGTAGACAGCAGGGCTCGCTGCAGAAGCCTGCCGGTTTTAACTTCGGTTAATAACCTGCAGAGCTTGCGGCATTCCTCTGTCCGAGATACGCCTCCTACACACGGTCATACTATACCCATGAGCGCCGTTATAACGCTTCATGTGGGCAGCACTGCACACACCTCCATCCATCCCCTGAGCGTGTACCCGCCTCATGATGAGAGTCGGAGTGAGACGCAGCGTGTGGAGGCCCCCGCGCAGCCCTTTCGGTCCAAGCTCACCTTGGGTTGCCTCACGGGCAGCGGCGGCAGGGGCTCTGGCGTGGCTCGTCACCATGAAGACCAAAAACACATCTCGAGCACGTGCGCCCGCTCTCAGAGTTTTTCTCAGAGTGGCAGCGCGTGGGTCTGATGGACAGATGGATGAGCAGGCTGATCAGCAGAGGATACGTCCTGCAGTTCGCCTCTCCCCCCCCCACAGTTCAATGGGATACAGGAAACACTCCTGTCCTCCCAGAAGCTATGTCTTGCGCTCCAATCCGAGCCGCTGGAACTCCTGTTGAAAGAGGATATTTCCAGGGTTCCTCAAAGGGAGGAAAATCAGGGGTTTTCACTCCCGTTATTTTTCTAATCCCGAAAAAGACTGGGGCAATGAGACATCCTCGATCTGTCAGTATTCCACATGCTGACGATCAAACAGGTGTTGGAATGTGTTCACCAGGACGACTGGTTCACTTCCACCTGAAGGATGCATACTTCCACGTACCCCTCATCCCGAAACACAGGAAATTCCTGCGTTTTCTCATTTCAGGAAATATCAGACCAGACAATCGTCTGCCGTTCGGATATTTCCTGGCTCCTCCCATTTTTGTGTAGAGAAGGCTGGAGCCGCTACACAGAGGAGGGATGAGAGTGTGGTTTCCTCTGGACGACCTGCTATTTACTGGCTCGCTCCAGGGAGGAAGTCGCTTTACAGATGGTACATCTCGTATCGCATCTGTCAAAGCCTGGGTTTCATAATAAATTGGAAGAAGAGCTGTCCTCTTCCCTCTCAGACAAATGTTATCTGGGAGTGGAATTAAACTCAGCCAGCAGAGCGCGGCTCTCGCGGCAGCGAATGGAGAATCTGACAGCTCTCCTCCGGCATGTCACAACCCACACAGCCCTCTCCGTTACGCAGCTGCTCTGCGTTGGCGTCAGCTGGTCACGTGATGATCCCCCTGGGTCTCTTCCAACAGGGGGACACTCCAGAGGTGGTTCATTCGCTGCAGAAGCCTGCTGTTTTTAACCTATTGGTTTATAAACTGCAGAGCTCGCGGCATTCCTCTGTCCCAGATATGCCTCCTACACACGGTCATAATAAATCTATGAGCACCGTTATAACGCCTCGTGTGGACAGCATACACACACCTCTCATCCTCTTGGCGTGTACGCGCCTCATGATGAGAGACGGAGCAAAATTGTGTGGCCCAGGAAAGTGACCTCTCTCTGCAGGAAATGACACTTGTCTGGATGTAGCTTCAAACCAGCGGCTCTGATCCTCTCCAGCACCACTCTTAGAGATCCCAGGGCCGCCTCAAACAAGCTGCCATGCACCAGGATGTCGTCCAGGCAGACCAAACACTGCTGGCGGGGAATCCCAGACAGCACCCTGTCCATCAACCGCACAAAGGTGGCCGGGGCATTACACAGCCCAAAACTGAGGACCTTGAACTGCCATAGTCCCCGGCCGGTGCAGAAAGCCGTTTTTGGTCTGGCCTCTGGTGCCAGAGGAACTTGGTAATACCCGCTGCGGAGATCCAAGGAAGAGAACCACGACGACCCTGCGACCAGGTCCAGGGACTCATCGATGCGGGGAAGGGGGTATGAGTCCTTCTTGGTGACCCCGTTCACCGGTCTGTAGTCTGAGCACAGCCGCCAGCCACCTGTCGGAGGGCTCGATGATGTCTGCCTGCAGCATGCTCTGCATTGCCTCGTCGCAAGCCTGCTGACGAGCAAGGGGGAGTCGCCGCGGGCGACACTTGATGGGACGCGAGTCCCCGGTATCGATCTCGTGTTCTACCAGGTGCGTTCGGCCCACCTCCTCCTCCTTCATGGCGAAACTGCCCTGGAACTCTAGCAGAAGCTGCCCCAATTGCTCCTGTTGCTCGGGATTCAGGCCCCCACAGTTCTTCTTCCACACCTCCAATACTGCAGACTGAGCCTCTTCCACCTCCGCCTGGGGTACCTGAGGGGGGGCTGTTATCTGGTGGCACAGTCCGGGGGTGACCGATGGGGAATTGTCCTGAGCGGCCGTCACCGGGGATACGGAAAAGGGGGGAGGGTTTTCTTCCGTTCCTAGGGTACTCACGGTGGGTGTAGAGGGTCTCCCTGCAGGCTCAGCAGGGTCGTGGATACGGGTCATAGTAATCACCGGCCCCCCCTGGAAACTCACTGTGCCTGCTTGAAGATCCAGGAGGCAGCCAGCCGCCTTAAAAAAGTCCAAACCCAGAATACACGGGTCCTGTACATCCGCTATCCACACGGGGTGCTGCACTTCAACTCCCACCGCCACAGTCAGCATGCCTCTTCCTTTCATAGGCGCCAGCTCTCCTGTGACTGTGCGTAGACGCACCGCTGTCGGCTCAAACATAGTCCCACTGGGCAACACATCTGCTCTCACCAGGGTTACTGTAGAGCCTGTGTCCACCAGTGCAGTGCAGGGCACCCCTTCCACGTCGACCGGGACATAGCAGGACTCCCCACCACCAGCACGGCCCACCGCGACGACATGCTCCCCGCATGTGCTGTCATCTTCTTCAGGAAGCCGTAGAGTCTGGCTCCCCCGGCTGTGCTGTCTGGCTCCTTCCTCGGATGTCTGAGTTGGTGACATTACAGCTGTGGTTTGGTTGAGGAGTCCTCGGGCTTGGTTCCGCATCTTCTCCTTTATGCGGGCCCCCCGTCGTTTCCCCGGGTCCGGTATGTCTTGGGGCAGTCCCTGGCCAAATGTCCTGGCTGACCACACCCCCAGCAGACCCTGGTACTTGGTCTGCTTGTTGGCTGCTGAGAAACAGCCCTTATCAATTCAGTCATCTCGGTAACCCATGCAGGCTTCTCCTCCTCCCTGCAGCTCCTCACAGCCGGTGCTGCCGGCCCTCCGTTGCTCCTAGCAGCTCCACTCCACACCTCTCTCTCCACAGCCATCTCCAAGGCCGCCTGCAAGGACTGTGGATGCTGCAGCTGTACCTCGACCCTCAAGTCCGCAGGGCGAAGAGCCCTGACGAATTGGTCACGTGCCAGCTCACTCTGCACTCCGGGTGGCATGTGTGCATACGCCCGCCGCGTCATGCTCTCTACGTCGTTAGCCAGCGCACGCAGCTTCTCTCCAAACTCTCTACAGCGGTTACTCAACTCGTTCCGGAGCAGCTCTGGTGGGAAACACTGTCCAAATCGCCTCTTCAAAGCCCCCGCTAACGCTTCATAGGTGAGTCGGTCCTCCGGGCTAAGTAGTAGCAGACATGAAAGAGCCTCGTCTGTGAGGCACAAAGCTAGCTGTAGTGCTTTAGTCTCTATTGACCACCCCCCGGCATGTGCAAGCAGTTCAAATTGGGCATGGAAAGCCTCCCAGTCTGCCTTACCCGAGTATTTGGGTGTCTTCACGGACGCGGCGGCTGCTATTGGTTGCTGGGCGCCGCCATTGTTGTTTACATCCCGCTTGGAAATGGCGCGAAATGGCGCTGAAGATGGCGACATTCCCGCG
Organism: Pseudochaenichthys georgianus; assembly: GCF_902827115.2. Lineage (NCBI taxonomy): Eukaryota > Metazoa > Chordata > Actinopteri > Perciformes > Channichthyidae > Pseudochaenichthys > Pseudochaenichthys georgianus. Next base: position 15,953,794 of record NC_047506.1, read on the forward strand.
TCTCTAGCCATCTTCACCGCCGACTCTCTCAGGCGCTCTCTCGCCTCCTGTGCCCTCCTGAACTCTCCACTCATGTCCTTCGACCACCCGCATGCTCCATCTTCCTCTTCGCAGTATACCCCCCAGGAAACACACATTTAAAACGGTTTTGCCTGCCGTTTTTGTGTACACAAGCATTCATCAATGGTTTGGAAAGTGGCGCTGTACCTTAATAATATAAAGGCTTGTATTTGCGTGCATTTCCTGTTCGGAAAGTGGCGCTGTACTGAGAGAATGCACAGCGATCCATGCACAGAAAGCTGTTTGTGTTTGCAGGTTCAGAGGTTTTAAACGGAAAACAAATATGTGAGGATCAAGAATACACATGTAAAACTTTTTTCTGTATTTGGATTTTATTTACATGTATATGAAACGGAACACATTTGTGTGTGCATTGAAAAACACAAGTGTGGATCCGGAAATACAAGTGTGAATCCTTTTGCGGATCATGAAATACAAGTGTGAATCCTTCTGTGCGCATGTGTGTATTATGAGACTGTTCTGAGACCATACATGGGGCCTTATTTTTTAAAAATTATGTATTGAAGTCAATGGAGAGAGAAAGATTATCTTTCGATCCCGTTTGAATTGTGCCACGAATTACACATAGATGTTTGTCAATTTAAAAGATAATTTTGCTAGTCAAAAAGTGTTTTTTTGTGTGAAGCGCTCAATGAACTACAACTCTGGTCTTGCATACGTCACCAACACCAAGATGGCCGTCACGTTAGCACATTTCACCTCTTTCTTTCAGAATGAAGCGAAAAGTATTAAAAGAGGTGTAAATCACTACAAGTCTGGCCATGTTAAGAACTGTACATACACAAAAGGGGAGTTAGTCGGTTCCAGCATGCGGGACCGGCTTTACAAGGTGTCGGTGAGTAACACGAGTGTAATGTGTAACGTTAATGTCAGCTAGCTAAATTCACTTACGCGACTCTGGGATTTGTAGTCTTTCTAGTTGCGTATTTTTCATAGTCTTATATTTCAACAGTTTTAAGACAAACTGTGACTTTTTTTACATGGAAATGATTTTTTAAGATTGACAAACTTCATATGTGTAATTCGTGGCACAATTCAAACGGGATCGAAAGATAATCTTTCTCTCTCCATTGACTTCAATGCATACTTTTTCAGAAATAAGGTCCCATGGGGCGGAAGTAGATGGGCGTGACTTCGCCACTCTCTACACTTGATTTGTGTATTCTGATTACTTAACGCTGTTACATGTATTCCGTTACAACCCAACCCTGTGTATATCTCTCCAGACTGTCCACCAGCAGATGAAAAACACCCACCTCTCCGCCTCTTCCAAGCGACGAGGGAACCATGCGGGAGAGTTTCCGTTTCATTTTTAATTCTTGGATATTCTCAATGGGTGAATACATTTTTTTATAATAATAATAAAATAATTAAAAATGTAAAAAAAAAAAAAAAGACACCGAAGCTTTCTCAGGGTGGGCCAATGAGTAAACTGGGTGGGCCTGTGCCCTATGGTGGCTACGCCACTGAGTACATCACCAGGACGGAACTGCCATCCATGGAGGATCTTAACTCCCAGCGGCTCAGGAAGAAAGCCCTCAAGATCACAAAAGACCCCCATCACCCCAGCCACAACCGGTACCGCTGCATCAGGTCTAAAACCACCACACTCAGAGAGAGTTTCATTCCACTGGCCATAAGACTGTTAAACACCTGAACTCTTGAAACAACATCCAGAACATTCATCTGTTTGCAACTTACTAATTATTTATCTAATATATCATATTCCAATTACTTGAATATAGACTCTTCTTCTTCTGTTTTATTGTGTTGCACTGTTGGAGGAGCCTGTGACCTAAGTTTTTCATTGACAAATCTTTAGCTATTTACAAATGCCAATAAAAGCCATGAATCTTGAATCTAATTCCCCATCTTTGTCATCTCTTATACTATAGAATTTAAAGTGACAACATCCACACAGCTGTGTGCTTGACATGCTTGATAGTCCCCCGAATAAGGTGACTTATTGGGTCGGGTACTTATACTATCGTCTATGATTTTTCTAAGTAATGCACGTAACATGAAACATCTGTGTGTACGGCTTGTTGCATATAATGATACAACACCATTGAAGATGTTTTTTTGTTGTTTTTTGAGTATTCCTATGGAACACAATGTATGTTTTTTAGAGTCACCTTCACACAGTCTTCTCTGAAGAACCAGCACCTTACCGTGGTAGAGAGGTTTGTGTGCCCTGATGAACCTGGGGGCTGTGTTGTCTGGAACCTTGTGTTCCTGGGACGGTCTCCCATGGCAAATTGGTCTCAGGCAAGGGGGCAGACTAAGATTGGTTCAAAAGACCTCATGAAAGACGACACAGGAAGTGAGGATACCCGGCCCGGAGGAAGCCCGGGGTCCCCTTCTGGAGCCAGGCCCAGAAGGAGGACTCGTCGGCGAGCGTCTGGTGGCCGGGCTTGCCACGGAGCCCGGCCGGGCCCAGCCCGAAAAGGCAACGTGGGCAACACCTCCGCTTCTCCGTCCCGCGGGCCCACCACCTACGGGAAACAGCGATGGGGTCGGGTGCGCTGCCAGAAGGGTGGCAGTGAAAGCGGAGGGTCTCGACGGACCAGACCGGGCGACAGAAGCTGGCTTTGGGGACGTGGAACGTCACCTCTCTGGGGGGGGAAGGAGCCGGAGCTTGTGCGGGAGGTGGAGCGTTACCAGTTGGATCTGGTTGGGTTCACCTCTACGCACAGCGTCGGCTCTGGAACCTTACTTCTGGATAGGGGTTGGACTCTATTCTTCTCCGGAGTTGCTCAAGGTGTGAGGCGCCGGGCGGGTGTGGGGATACTCACAAGTCCCCGGTTAGGTGCTTCGTTGTTGGAGTTTACCCCAGTGGACGAGAGGATCGCCTCCCTACGCCTGCGGGTTATGGGGGGGAAAACTCTGACTGTTGTGTGTGCTTATGCACCCAAGAGCAGTTCAGAGTATACGGCCTTCTTGTGCGGCTTTCACACCAGCGCTTTTCAGTTTCTAGCTCCGAGCGGGAGCTTTTCTGGTTCAGCTCCGGTTTCCCTTTTCAGCTCCCGCTCTGTTCACACCGCCCACTGGCGCCCCAGAGCAACACACTCTCACTCCCTAAGCGTCCAATAGCGACGTTTGGTCAGTGTCCGTGGCGTCCAATTGTGACGCTCCTAGGCTCCTTCCGCGTCATAAAGGGACGCAAATAGCTTTCAACTGATTGCAATGTATTCCCATCTGCGTCGGGATGTGACGCTCATGGAAGCACGGCATTCGTTTATGTCGGCTGCCCTTAAAGGTAATGTGAGCGTCCATTCCCAGGAGTAAAGGATGGCAGAAGACACTACACTACCCAGAATCCCCAGCTATCGTTTGGACTACACCATGTGCTCTTGACAAACCCAGTGATAGTCCTCAAGCTCTGTGATTGGAGAGTGTGCTCCGAGGGTTAAGCCGATTCTCGAACAGCACTTGAAATGGGATGGAACCACGGCAGACTGTCCAAAACTGGATTTGAACGGGTCCACCGCGTCCCCCCTCCCCCACCCCGTCCCCAGAACTACACATGCTGGCTATTCTGTTTCGCAACATGTTCTCTATGGCACGTCTCTACTGGGAGTTGTAGTTTTAAAAGACGTTTTCGTATTTCCCATAATAAGAAGTTGCCAGTATTAAACTGTGTACATCCCTGGAGGTTTAGGGGACAGGAAACACTCACATTTAAAACATATAATTAATAAATGGGTGAAAATTGCTTGTGCCCATAATGGGCAGTATTAATATATATACCCACACGCCAGCTAAGGTCAGAAGAGCTTTATTTAACAGCTGGTCTTATGTGTGTGACCCCTGTGATAACATTACATTACATTAATTGATAAGCCTGAAACATGCACTTGTCAAGGTTCAGAGGCACATTTTGCAAATATGGCAGTAGCCATCGATCAGCTTAAGATAAGATATACTTTATTGATCCCAAGTTGGAACATTTGCGTTACATCAGCATGTGTAACAGTTAAATATGCAGTGGTGTTTATTTGTAAATCATTTAGTATAATCACACAAATTCTGTTTTTTATATTCAACAATTCTGTGTTCTTTATTTATTGATTGTTCAATACCTGACAAGGCCGGAGATGAAATATCTACATACATCTTTTAAGAGTATAATACATTATGTATAATATCAGTTAAAATAAGTGCTTCAACATAGTTAACATTGCTGGAGGTATGCACACATATTGATAGATGTCTTGTAATGCACTATTGAGGAACCTGCAACCCAAGTTTTTCATTCACCACAGTTGTGTAGGCCTATATGATATGTCAATAAACCTTAGAAAATCTTGAAATGGATGTGCAAAATAGTCATTACATACAGTCTTTAATTAACAATTAGTAGAGAATAACGAGTAATGAATATACTTTATAGGGATCGTATTAATATCTAATAATAAAAATATTGAAATTCAATAACATGCTTTAACCACCAGGTGTCCCTTTATATCATCTGTGCACCTTTATGGTGTAAATACAGCCTATGGATCAAATATAAAAGTGAGCCGAATTAGTGTTGATAATGCAAGGAGACGTATTGTGTGAAAAGAAATGTAAGATGTTGTTTAATGGCTGATATATTTATGATCCACGTCACGTTTTCAGTTCCTCATGTTTGTCTTCTCATCAGGGCTCTATAAATACAGAACTACGGCAGATATGTAATATGTAATGCAGCCGAACCGTGTATTACAATGCCGTTATGTGATGACTTTCAAAGAGAAAAGCAAGCACACTCTGAATAAGGTATTATTATTATTTTGGTCTGTTTCCGGTATTTGTTAATGACGATGTGCTCTGAGATGTGAGACTGGAATTGCACAGGGGGGAAATAACGTAGGCTATCTTTAGATGCGGATTTTGTTAAACTAATATGTTTAGGCTGTGGACCAACACTATACATTGACGGCGAAGGGGGTAGCAATAAAGATAACACCATTAAACAGTTACACAACATAACAGAAATAATATCGATAGCAGCGTCCCTAGCAACCACCTTGGTAACAATGAAAACGTCGCGATTTCCTGACGTAATCTTCGTAATAACTAGCAAACTAAAGATCATGTACATCCACTGCACACATAATCTGAAATAACAACTCATATTTCTCGCATCAAATGACATCAAAACGCATTTTAATGGCCAAACTAACTTTAAAATAGGCATTTTCCACGAGAATAAAACGAATTTCGGCCATGTTTTCTTTTTCTGCAGGGAGAAATTTGAAGATCACGTGACATAGGCCAGCCATCGGAATGAATGGTGAAAAAAACGGGGTTTGTCAAACAGAGCACATGGTGTAGGCCAAACGATAGCTGGGGATTCTGGGTAGTGTAGTGTCTTCTGCCATCCTTTACTCAGAAAACATATTTGTTTCTCCGAATCGAAGGGGAAAAATACAAAAGCATTGCACACAATTTAAACCAATCAATGTTGTGTAATTAACAAGGATAATCTGGTGTTTTTTAGTCGATGAGTATCGCAGATATCACTGTAAAATCAATCGACAGTAAGAGTACTTCCGGGTCTACAATTCTCCGTTATCCAATGGGAATGGATGCTCACATTGCCTTTAAGGGCAGCCGGCATAAACGAATGCCGTGCTTCCATGAGCGCAGATGGGAATACATTGCAATCAGTTGAAAGCTATTTGCTCCCTTTATGACGCTGAAGGAGCCTAGGAGCGTCACAATTGGACGCCACGGACACTGACCAAACGTCGCTATTGGACGCTTAGGGAGTGAGAGTGTGTTGCCCAGAGCTGCCCCTGCTGCGTCATGGCGTCACCGTTTACATCGCTGATTTGCTCCCCAACGGAAGCCATTACGGCGCTCACAACAACAACAACAACAACAACAACTGCGTCGGGTCGATGATCGTGTTGCTTTTAATCACACAAAGCCAGAATAAATTGAATAACGACTTCTCCAACCTTATACTTTGCTCCAGAGTGCCGTGGTTCATTGTTTATTAATGTGTTTCTGCAGCATTTACCGACCGCTGCAGTGCTGGCTGCTTTCCACGGGAGTTTATTCTCCCGTTAGCTCCCGGTTAGCTCACACTGCAGCGGCCGCTCTAAAGTATTCACTGTCCGACTCACACAAGCAGCTGATGCATATCCCCAGTTCCCCTTAGCCTAAGTGAATGTGTGTCAGTCTAAATTGACACTGTTTGGTATCACAACGCTGTTATGAAAGTTTCTCTGGTATAAAACGGGTGATGTTAGCATAGCAACCGAAGCTAAACTGACTACTTGCATCCGATAGCTGCAATAATACAAAACAACACGTCTGCCTCTCTCCACAATGATCGATAACAGTGAACGGATGGTCAAAGTAAGGTACAAATAAACAGAATCACACGAAGCCTGGTTAGTGTTGCCTGACTTTATAAAGTGTGTTTATAAGCACACTGCTTGTAGGCAGGCATGACAGTCAACCCATGTTCAGGGGAGGTGGGTTTAGTTTCCTGCACGCCTCGACGTAAGAGAGACGTAAGCGACGTCGCCTCTTAGCTCCAAAGCTCTTGCCTCTGGACCGACAATTTTTTGGAGCTGGAAATGAAGCAGATTCCGGAGCTAAGAGCCGGCGCCGCTGCGGTGTGAACAGGAAAACCCGGCGCTTTTCAGGCTCTAGCTCCGAGCCGGAGCTGAAAAGGCGCTGGTGTGAAAGGGGCATTGGAGACCCTGGAAAGAGTCCTGTATGGGGCTCCTGAAGGGGACTCTTTAGTCTTGCTGGGAGACTTCAACGCACATGTGGGCAATGATGGAGACACTTGGAGGGGCGTGATTGGGAGGAACGGCCCCCCTGATCTGAACCGGAGTGGTGGTTTGTTACTGGACTTCTGTGCTAGTCATGGATTGGCCATAACAAACACCATGTTCGAACATAAGGATGCTCATAAGTGTACGTGGTACCAGAGCACCCTAGGCAGAAGGTCCATGATCGATTTCGTTATCGTATCATCGGACCTGAGGCCGTATCACTTGGACACTCGGGTAAAGAGAGGGGCGGAGTTGTCAACTGATCACCATCTGGTGGTGGGTTGGGTCGAGTGGCGGGGGAAGCCTCTGGATAGACCTGGTAAGCCCAAACGTGTAGTTCGGGTGAACTGGGAACGTCTGGAGGAGGCCCAAGTTCAGGAGGCCTTCAACTCACACCTCCGGCGGAGCTTTTCGGGCATTCCTGTGGAGGTTGGGGACATTGAACCAGAGTGGTCGGTGTTCAAAGCCTCTATTACCGAAGCCGCGGCGGGGAGCTGTGGTCTCAAGGTCCTAGGTGCCTCAAGGTGCGGTAACCCTCGAACCTCCTGGTGGACACCGGTGGTCAGGGAAGCCGTCCGACTGAAGAAGGAGGCCTTCAGGGATTTGTTATCCCGGGGGACTCCCGAGGCAGTTGCAAGGTACCGACAGGCCCGAAGGGCAGCAGCCTCATCCGTGGCCGAGGCAAAGCAGCGGGTGTGGGAGAAGTTCGGAGAAGACATGGAGAAGGACTTTCGGGCGGCACCAAGGTTGTTCTGGAAAACTGTCCGACATCTCAGGAGGGGGAAGCAGGGAACCATCCAAGCTGTGTACAGTAAGGATGGGACGTTGTTGACCTCAACTGATGGAGTGTTAAGGCGTTGGAAGGAACACTTTGAGGAACTCCTGAACCCGACAACTCCGCCTTCTATGTTAGAGGCAGAGCTGGAGTATGACGGGGGATCAACACCAATCTCCCGAGGGGAGGTCACTGAGGTCGTCAAACAACTCCACAGTGGCAAAGCCCCGGGGGTGGATGAGATCCGCCCGGAAATGCTGAAGGCTCTGGGTGTTGAGGGACTGTCATGGTTGACACGTCTCATCAACGTTGTGTGGAAGTCGGAAACAGTACCGAAGGAGTGGCAGACTGGGGTGGTGGTTCCCCTTTTTAAAAAGGGGGATCAGAGGGTGTGTGCCAATTACAGAGGCATCACACTACTCAGCCTCCCCGGGAAAGTTTACTCTAAGGTACTCGAAAGGAGGGTCAGGCCGATTGTCGAACCTCAGATTGAGGAGGAACAATGGGGATTCCGTCCAAGTCGTGGAACGACGGATCAGCTTTTTACTCTCGCAAGGATCCTGGAGGGGGCCTGGGAGTATGCTTATCCGGTCTACATGTGTTTTGTAGACTTGGAGAAGGTGTATGACCGAGTTCCCAGGGAGTTACTGTCGGAGGTCCTGCGGGAGTATGGGGTGAGGGGGTCTCTACTCAGGGCCATCCAATCTCTGTACTCCCAAAGCGAGAGCTGTGTCCGGGTCCTCGGCAGTAAGTCGGACCCATTTCCGGTGAGGGTTGGCCTCCGCCAGGGCTGCGCTTTGTCACCAATCCTGTTTGTAATATACATGGATCGGATTTCGAGGCGTAGTCATGGGGGAGGGGGTCTGCAGTTCGGTGGACTAAGGATTGCACCACTGCTTTTTGCAGATGATGTGGTTCTAATGGCTTCATCGGTCTGCGACCTTCAGCACTCACTGGATCGGTTCGCAACCGAGTGTGAAGCGGCTGGGATGAGGATCAGCACCTCCAAATCTGAGGCCATGGTTCTCAGCAGGAAACCGATGGACTGTCCACTCCAAGTAGGGAATGAGTCCTTACCCCAAGTGAAGGAGTTCAAGTATCTCGGGGTCTTGTTCTCGAGTGAGGGAACAATGGAGCGTGAGATGGGCCGGAGAATCGGAGCAGCGGGAGCGGTACTGCAGTCGCTTTACCGCACCGCTGTGACGAAAAGGGAGCTGAGCCAGAAGGCAAAGCTCTCTGTCTACCGGGCCATTTTCGTTCCTACCCTCACCTATGGTCATGAAGGATGGGTCATGACCGAAAGAACGAGATTGCGGATACAAGCGGCCGAGATGGGTTTTCTCCGCAGGGTGGCTGGTGTCTCCCTTAGGGATAAGGTGAGAAGTTTGGTCATCAGGGAGGGACTCGGAGTTGAGCCGCTCCTCCTTCACGTCGAAAGGAGCCAGTTGAGGTGGTTCGGGCACCTAGTTAGGATGCCACCTGGGCGCCTCCCTAGGGAGGTGTTCCAGGCACGTCCAGCTGGGAAGAGACCAAGGGGTAGACCTAGGACCAGGTGGAGGGATTATATCTCTTCGCTGGCCTGGGAGCGCCTTGGGATCCCTCAGTCAGAGCTGGTTGATGTCGCCAGGGAAAAGAAAGTTTGGGGCTCTCTGCTGGAACTGCTACCCCCGCGACCCGACCACGGATAAGCGGGAGAAGATGGATGGATGGATGGACCTTCACACAGTGTATAATTGTCTTCTCGCTGTCTTTCTAATTAACTTGTTGAATTTAAAGAATGACAAAAATCTGTCTCTCTTAGTAACTTCTTTTTTCCAGGGATGGATATAATTGATTGAACCCAATAATTATAAAGAGCACGGAGGTAATACATCCTAGCATTTTAGGTCAGAAGTGATTTCCTTTATCACAGGGAAATGGGCACTTATTTCTGGGCACCCACCCAAAGAGGAGCATGACTAAGATTTAAACTGGACTGTAAATTGTTGGTCAATCAATCAATGTTTATTTATATAGCCCAATATCTCAAATGTTACATTTGTCTCAGTGGTCTTCACAGTTTGTACAGAATATCAGTATGACAATACGACACCCTCTGTCCTTAGACCCTCACATTGTACAAGGAAAAACTTCCGGAGAAAACCCACAGTTTAAAGGGAAAAATGGGAGAAACCTCAGGGAGAGCAACAGAGGAGGGATCCCTCTCCCAGGATGTGCAATAGGTGCCGTGTGTAAATTGAAAAGATAATACATTTGCAACATAGGTAGTCCAAATGTTTGGAAATGCATACGTGTATAATAGGAAGATGAATCCACGAGGATATCCATCCAGGACCGATGATCCAGGACCACAGCCACGACTCGCGATCCAGGGCTCGCGATCCAGGACACAGGACCGCAGGATCATCCATGACTCCGGATCCCGGCGTATATAGACACCAAAAATAAAGAAATTTGAGGAAGCTGGGTTAATCGGAACATGAGAGTACACAGGTATAGACAGAGAGAAGGAAGAAGTAAGATGTCCCCCGACAAACTAAGCCTATATCAGCAAAACTAGGGGCTGAATCTAATCAGCCCTAACTATAAGCTTTATCAAAAAGGAAGGTCTTAAGCGCACTCTTAAAAACGGATAGGGTGTCTGCCGCCCGAACACAAACTGGAAGCTGATTCCACAAATGTGGAGCTTGATAAGAAAAGGTTCTGGCTCCCATTGTACTTTTAGAGACTCTAGGAACAACCAACAACCCTGCATTCTTGGAACGCAATGCCCTAGTAGGACAGGATGGTATAATGAGTTCTTTAAGGTAAGATGGCGCCTGCCCATTAAGGGCTTTGTAGGCGAGAAGAAGAATTTAAAATTCTATCCTGTGTTCTATAGAGAGCCAGTGTAGGGCAGCCAGAACAGGAGTAATGTGGTCCCTTTTCCTAACTCTGGTTAGTACACGAGCTGCAGCATTTTGAATCAGCTGAAGCGACTTGACTGACTTCTTGGTACTCCCTGATAATAAAGAGTTACAATAATCCAGCCTAGAAGTAACAAATGCATGGACTAGTTTCTCTGCATCGTTTTGAGGTAAGATATGCCTGATTTTTGCAATGTTACGTAGATGGAAGTAGGCGGTCCTTGAAATTGATTTTATGTGGGCGTTAAAGCATAAATCCTGATCAAATATAACACCAAGATTCCTTACAGTCTCACTGGAGGCCAAATTAATGCCATCCATAGTTAGTATATCTTTAGATACTTTGTTTCGTAGATTCTTCGGGCCAAGTACAATAACTTCAGTTTTGGTCGTGTTTAACATCAAAAAGTTTAAGGTCATCCACGTTTTTAAGTCCTTGTGGCAGTCTTGAATTTTATTTAGATGATTAATTTCATCAGGCTTGATTGATAAATATAGTTGAGTATCATCCGCATAACAATGAAAGTTTACAGAATGATTCCTTATAATATTGCCTAACGGAAGCATATATAATGTGAACAAAATAGGTCCGAGCACTGAGCCCTGTGGCACTCCATGGCTAACTTTGGTTTGTGTGGAAGATTCATCGTTAACACGTACAAACTGAGAGCGTTCAGATAGATAGGACCTAAACCAGCTTAAAGCAGTTCCCTGTATGCCAACTAAGTGCTTTAGTCTTTGCAATAGGATATCATGGTCGATAGTATCAAATGCAGCACTGAGATCGAGCAAAACAAGAATAGAGAGAAGTCCCTTGTCTGAGGCTATTAGAATGTCATTTGTGACTTTAACCAGAGCTGTCTCTGTGCTATGATGTGTTATAAAGCCAGACTGAAAATCTTCAAATAAATCATTGTTTTTTAAGTAATCACACAACTGTTTTGCGAACGCTTTCTCAATAATTTTTGAGAGGAACGGAAGATTAGAAATAGGTCTATAGTTGGCTAAAACCTCTGGATCGAGGTTGTGCTTTTTAAGAAGCGGTTTTATCACTGCTACTTTGAATGATTGTGGAACATAGCCTGATAATAAAGACATATTCATAATATTTAATAAAGAAGTGCTAATTAAAGGAACAACTTCCTTCAACAGCTTAGAAAAGCATACAGTGGTACATTTTGGTAATAATTTCTTGAAATGTCAATATTTTCTGTCAGTGTTTGCATCATTGCTAATGGAGTTTAATACTAAAACCTATTGTCTGCTATAATGAGTTATTTACTTCAGTATTCTTTTAATTCTTAACAGGGCCAATATGTATGACACCATCCCAAAGTCAATCAACAAGAGCAGAGCTACCCATTCTCATTAAGGATCATTCATTCTTTTCCCTCGATATATATTGGGTGTTTCATTGAGTAGCATCTGTAGTTATTTTTTAATTATAAATGAAATATTTTAAAACTTTACCACTATTCAGACATCAACAATGACATACATTAATATCTGGGTACCAAATTCAGAATCAAAGTGTATGTAAAAGGCAAACACTGGAAGATTCATAGTTTCAATGGAACTCCAAGATTTTTACTTTTTCTTTAGTTTTATACTCTTGTTTTTGATCCAACTTTAATAGGCAGTCCAGTCACATAAACTTAATAAAGCTCACAATGTGGAGTTCTGACACAGTTGATCAGTTTCTGTGGGCCAGCTATCCTGTTCAGTGTTGTCCCTTTATCCATTTTGTCAGGTGTTATCATGTTTTGCACACTGCTTTCTTTCTCAGGCTTAACATTCTGCAATGTTGACTGTGTGATCAGATGTCTGTGTGTGATTTGTGTTAAATGTAGCACTCTCTGTACAATACCGTTTTCCGTTTCAAGCAATTATTTGATATATTTGTTCACGTGTGCTTATGTTTGCATGTTTATTTGAGCCACTGATATTAAATCAAAAGTGTCTTAACATGTCTTCTGAATCATAATTTTATAAATAAATCTTGTATTCAATTATATACAGTGTAGTGGACAAACGGTTTTATAATCTGAGTCCCTCCAGTTTAAAGAAAGAGCAAAAAAAGTGTTTAATTTTCTATAGGTAAAGTGTTGGCAACACGTGTCTTCTAGTTCTTCCTCGCTCCCCTCGGCTCTATACTGCCCTCTAGTGTTGGAGTGTATTAGTGCAAGTTATAATGAAAAACTACCCGGTTGAGCATTTTTTGCAGTCTGTTAATATTATGTTAAGGTTAGATTGAGAGGCTGAAAAATCATTTGAACTTTATATAATTTCCCCAAAGACCCACAATGGTGTGGAGGCTTTGTAAACCTGACTTGAGTTGTTCTAATTAAAATGTTAGATTTACAGGTGACCACAGCAGTTTACATTTACGAGCGGTCTACAACTCTGTAATATTCATGAATCATGATCAAGGTTAGATTCCTTTCCCAGGTGGAAAAATCCGAGCCTACAGATCTCCCTCTACGATCTTTCTGGCTCTTACGTTCCTTCTGGGTGATTATTCAACGAGACTGTGGAACACCCTGTCTCAGAAACTTCAGCTAGCTAATTCATTATCACATTTTCCTCATAAACACACTTTAATGGACTTGCCTTTATATGTTTCCATCTTATGTTCTTGGGTTGCTTGTTGTTTTCTTTCAATATCTCATATATTTATGCCCTTTTTTTATACTTTACTGTTTTTATGCCTTTCACTTTGGAAAATCTGCTTTTAGATGCTTGCCATATAAATAAAGACATTATTATTACCATCATCATAAAATGTAAAGCTGTGGAAGTAAAAGCTTGGCTTTATTCCTGGTGAATAATAGTAACAACACATTCTGGAAATGTTCTGCTTTACGAATCTCTTCATCTCCTGCCTATAAACAACCATATGCATTTTACAGATGTAATGCTACTTACTGGGACATCATTACCATGACTGCTTTTGAGGAGATGGAGTGACTTCCCCAGAATAAGTTATTAACCCGGTTGGTGATTTGGGAATCAGAATGCAGCTATTTTTTTTAGCTTGCAAGTAATTTTTTCTTCAACAACCTTTTAAAATGTGTCTGTATGCTACCTTATGTTGATAAAAAATGCTTTGCTTTGCACAAACTGCAAAAGTGGCACCTAGGGGCCCGATGCGTTTAAAACCTCTCCAGTTGCGAGTCTGACAGTGAAACCTGTTCGAATCTGATCTGCATATCAACGAATCGTAACCAAGGTGACATCCAGGCAGGTCTTTTCCTTAGCTCCTGACAAACTGTTTAACCTTCAAGCCATAAAGAAATGTTCAATAACATAATTTACTGCGATGGTTGAAACAAAAAACCCCGAGAGGATACATGTAAGTGCACATGGAATGTTATTTTTATCATTTTTCAAAACATATACAACTATTTGAGACAAAAGAAAAAAGTTATAAACAGAATTGACCTGCAGTTTTCATCCATTTTCAAAATGTTACATAAATAAAACTCATATTTATAAATATCTCTTTTTATAAACATATAAATATTTTTTTAAACATAAATACATTTATGCAGGGGAAGATGAAGTACATAAATGTACAGCAGCAGCCCAGCGGCAACATTATACAGCTTTGCGGTTTGTAGTTTTTACACCATTGTCCGCTATCTTGTAGTATGCATCTGTCGACCATTTGTATGGTATACACATATTTATATATGTATATATACCTGCATATTCATTATATATATATATATATATATTTATATGAGGGTTTTGTAGCATTGTTATCTCAGTCTTTGTTTATGCTGGTCGTGTTGACTTTCGTACCGAAAATCTGTCACTTCGTGAGTTTTTCTTTTTTTCTCCCTCAGGTGAGAACAAAATGAATCTTTGCTGTCCAACCCATCGTCCAGAGATCTGAGGAAAGAGAAGAAACAGCATGATTAAGATTAGACTGAAACAACTGTATTCACACCCTTAATCTGTTTAGTAATTTAGCTCATCATTCTGTGTGATGTACTTGTACTTGATGAACTTTTATGCTAAGATAAAGTGTGGCCTTGACTATTATCCTCAATGAACCCATACTAGCACATACTTCCACATTCACAATACACCATAACCCACTGGAGGAAAAAGGAGTGTCAGCTAATAAAAAAAAAACACACACACACACACACACACACTTAGGTTAGTCACAAAATCACACTCCCCGATCATGATTTCACAGTTTGCCACAACCACGGAAAAGGCCTCAAGCCTCAGGACTAATTGTGCGTCACCTAGCCTCCTCATTACTTTATTCACCACCACAGCCTCTTTGTTGTTTTTGTTAAAATCACTTTGGTAAAAGGAACGGGCTTCCAGGAAAGATCCTGTCCACCGCAGGGTGCCGTGTGTTTATAATGTGTGTGCGTTAGCCTGTCTGCATCCCCCTTTCCCTCCTCCAGCTCTCCCTACTTTTTTTCTGAAACGTGACACATTTAACTTGTTTTCTAGACGAAGCAGATGGGATTATTCATGATGATGTGCGGAAATACAAGAATGGAATCCTGCCAACTGTTGTGTTTCCCATGCATCAGTTTAAATCGGTTCAAGTGGACTTTCCTGCTGTCTAAATGGGGTTCATGTCTGAGGAGGGAACACTGCGAGAGGTCGAGATTTGATAGTAGTATCAAATGGGAGTTATCGCTCTCAATATCCAAGCATTAACTTTTCTCCCAATAAAGAGTCAGACTGGCAGCTGAGGTTAATGGCAGTAGAAACAGAAAATGTGATTTCATACATCACGATGACCTTTGAACCAGACTGAATTCATCACAGAGAGCAACCACGCAGAGCACAACTCTCCTCTTAGTCTAGATCCTTCATATTGCTGTCACTCAGACTTCATGAACTGTGAATGCAAAGCACACACTGTCCATAGACGACCGTTAAACAAATGTGACTCTAACATCTTATCTTTATTTGTTACGTCTTTCTTTCTAGCTTGATTTCTCTCCGCTCACTCCATCCTCCCCCCTCCCTTCCTTCCTCTCCTCTGTCCTTTTTGCAGCTATACATAAAACCCAATAAGACCTTTGATGAAACAGAAAGCGTCCCATCTGCTACTGAAACAGAGTCCTTAGATGACCATTGATACAAGAGAAAAAAATAAAAAAGGCTTTCATTCTCTCTGACTTCTTCTTATCATCCATTCTTTCTTCCTACTGTCCCCCTATCCGTTTGCATTAATCCATCAACAGGCTCTTTATTGATTTTTTTCTCCTCCTTCTTGTTTCTCTGTCCATTACTTGTTTCAGTTTTTACACATTATTTCTTGCTTTTGGTCTTCATGGTTCACGTCAAAATGTCAGGTTTATAAGTGTGAAGTGGGACCATGGCCATGACGAGAACTCACCATCACAGCGCTGCTCCAACCCTAGCAGCCCATGCCGCTGATGGTTCCTATCCTGTCCATCTTGTGTCCGAAGCAGCCACTTCGAGTCGTGGAGCCCCCTTTCTTGTTTCCTGACTTGTGTCTCCTCGGTGCGGGTTGGTCATTAAGGAGACGAGCCCACATCCCTCTGGCCCGGGTATCCATGCGTAAATCTCCAAGTAACCGTATCCGAGAGCGCACAGCGTCTAGCCGCCTCTCCCTCTCCTCCGACTCCAGAAACTCCGCCAGCTCCTCGCCCAGCAAACTTCTAAGAGACTGAAACGCAGATAGGGAAAATAAATAAACGATATCTCCACTAGGCAAATACTTTGCGCAGAAAGATATACGCATTGAATGAAATTGAACTACATGCCTACTCGATTTCAAAATGTGAAGAAACCTGACCATTGTGTTTACGCTAAGCTCTTTCAAACACCAAGTGTATTGGCCAAGATTAGAACATGAAATATGTTTGGCCAGTTTCTACGCGCGGAACTATAGGATTAATAGGATGGATAGAGGTCTTGAAACATGCTGCAGCTAATTCAATCTTCAAATGATACTTTTTATTTTTTTATTTCCCGCAAGGGTTCGTCTGTCGGCTATACTTTCACTTTTATGTGACAATTCACCTCTGGACCTTGTTCTTCAGTGGAGAGTGATAATACAGGTGCCTGTAGCCCACATGGTGTGATCGCAGGCTCACATCAGATCATCCATCAGTCCTAAATTCTTGCCATCTAAGCTTATAACTCAAATTATACATGAATTAGAAATAAAAGCGCAATGTTTCGATGATGTGATCTACGGGTAGATTCAATGCCTAATGGTGGCTTTGCGCACACAACTGTGGCTACTGTTCTATTTTAGATTTGCCAAACAATTAGATAACATTCATTCGACGTTAAAAACGAATACCAACATGATATTAAGTAGCCTCTTATATTTCTTTAATATCAATTTTCAAATGTGAAGGTTTTCTTCGAGTTAGAAATCATTGAATATAACATGAAGTTTCTTTGTATATAATATGGCGATAAAAGAAACACATTTTCATTCAGGGTGTGGAAAAAATGCCCTCGCTCAATTGCTAAGCATGACTGAAATGATGAAATATGATGCGTAAAATAGCAGTCTTGAGCGTCTGGACCACAGAACATCTGTTCATCCTGAAACAACATTCAACTCCCAACGAAGCAATTATTATTATTATTTGTGAAGCAAATAAACTGCCTTAGTTCTCAGTAATAATTTAAGTGAGTTAATCTTACCTTTTGCTGCGTCTGAGATACAGGTTTGGCCCCCGTCCTCACTGAAAGCAGGGTGACCATAAGTCCACACGCTACCAAATACGACAAGTTCATTTTGACAAGTCTGTATTCTTTAGGGTTTCCTCTGCGCTGAAGATCTGAGAGCTGGACGGTAGCAGCAGCCAATCAGCTGTTAAACATAAGAGGCTTCAGTCCGCCTTTCACTCCAAAGCTCCTCAAGTGCTTCTCTAACCCTGTGTAGTAGTCCTCACCGCTTTATAGCCAGCCCGTGGTGATGTCATGATAACCTGCGTAATGGTCCTCCTTCCTTGCCAACTCCCTTGTTCCCTACCTGCCTCTTAGCACCACTTCATGCCAAGGATTAATTAAATGATATAAGCTTCGGTCATCGGGGCTTTTTTTTGGGGGGGGGGGGTAAGATAGGCTATGAGCTATCAAAATGCTCTTTATAAAAAACTTTAGACATCTGACTTAGATGCATCGTTTGAAGGTGGTTTCAAAGAGTGCGCGTCATGACCTGAATATCAACTTTGGCAGAGAAATCACTTCTGGCATTTAACCTATAGGCCTAGTCTACTGTGTCAGTATGAATGACATTATGTTTATTTACATAAGAGCCATACATTTAAATTAATGAAATTAAATGATTTATCACTTTTTCATACTTAAACAGGTGAAATTGTAAAAAAAAACGTGCCTTAAAGGAAAGTTTGATCCTCTATTTCTGTGGAAAAATGTTTTATCATTCGTGCTGTTTCAAATGTTTAAGCATCTCCGTGCACAAGGGTTGTTGGAACTGTCAATTTATCCAGAGCGATGACATTTTGCATCCGTCAATGGATCTGATGGCTCAATGGATCTGATGGCTCAATGGATCTGATGGCTCATATGACAGCAATTATTCACATTAAAATGGGAGCATCAATATCAATGCCTTTTAAGTGTGTCTAAGAACATTTTGCACAAAAAAACCCATACATAATTAGTTAATATGTGATTTGTGGATTTGGTGGATGTTGGAAATCCTATAGTGTGGGGTTTATTCAGATCTCTTGTATCGCACCTAGAGGAACCAGAACAAAGCAGATGCATACTGAGGCTCTTCTGAGGCACAGCCCACCATTATGGAGAGTTTAAACTGAGGAATCAAAGGGAGGTTGATTGAGACACCTTGGTTAGAATAAACTAATTATATCAGGCTATTTATAAGGTATGATATATTAAGTTATAGTTGTATACAGAAACATAGACAATTGCACCCTTTAGGAATACTCATTACAATCCAGGTTTTATATTGTCAATTTGTTGATTTTGAACATCAGTGTCTCCGATGGTTCAGAACAGAACCGTTTAACGCCTGCTAGAAGAAACAAATATAAGACTGAAGATCCCCTCAGTACTTTAAAGAATATGTATTTGTTATATATATAATTTATAGCGTCCTTTGTGAGGACCCCAGGAAGAATAGCCAATGCTCATGCTAGTGCTAATGGGGATCCTAATAAAGACATAAGACATAGCACCAGAAAGGCACCAGTGACAAGCATTGTGACAAGCATTGTTTCAGGTTATAAGAAAGCTTTTCAGAAAGAAATACTAAATAGGTGAAGAAACAATTGTATTTAATATTGTTTCAGTACAGTGAACCAAGAATATAAACCTTAAAAAGCAGTATTCAGCCTGACATGAATGCTTAATTTATGATGAAATTTAACAGAAATGCATATTGTAATGTAGTGTCGTTTGTCTAGATGCTTTTTTTTTGAAGTTATCTTTTATTTTGAGATTTGAAACTGCATACTAATGTGTAATACTTGATTTATGATTTAGTGAATGCTTTAGAAACGCTAAATAAACTGGCACATCAGTGTCGAGAGAATGACACGATATAGAAATAACTGAAATAATTTAACCCATAGACAGGCTGTTTAACAGGGTTTAAAACATATGCATTTAAGATGGAATACAAGTCATTAAAGACAGATATCTTTTGCAGTGGGGGATTATTCTGGAGCAGTTGGGGCTGTGCGCAGTTGAGCTGCATCTCAGGCAGCACCGTCAGCTTTGGAACACAGAGTGGCAGTATTTGCTGTGTCGAAAGATGAATATCCCCCTTTTTCACTGGATCAATACTAGCCAGTAAAGATAATAATTTACATCAGAAACACCAATGAGACAGTACCGAGTTGATGAGGTATGTGGAATGTGATGATAGAATATCAATAAATTCTTGATTCTATGAGGGATGTTTTGTACTAATTGTCCTTTCAGAGTTTTACCAGCCATAAAACCTGCAAGTTTTTTGGATTTGTATTGAAATATGTGATGTCATATCCGACAATTGCTTGATTCAGCTGTTGTGTTGGTGTCAGACTTCACATTGAATGACACTCCTTACTCTCTCTTTTCTGCTGTAACAATGTCAATTTCCCCTCTGTGGGACTAATAAAGGTATTCTGATTCTGATCCTGATTACACCTCTGCTCAGCCATGGTAGTTATCATTATAAATACCAACTACTACTCAGTTTTTCTTCTTTTCCTGCCTGTATGCCCAGCAATTAGTAAAATAAACCAGACATTACAAAAAACAGACTCTTGTGAATCTGAAAACACTTTTGTGTCATATCAATCAGCAACAGTATGTAATGTTGATGTTTTATTTCGTTTAAATGAACATGGATGAGTAGATTCCAGTATTGTCCTCAGTTTGCTGTTTTTAGAATTGTACCTGTGACATTTTGAAAACCAGCATATGAAAACCTGTAGCCCTTTCTGCAACAATGCAGTCCATCAGCACATTACTGTATATCCCATTTAACATACTGTTGCTCATACTGTTTGTGGCGAGCTGTACAAGTGTGATGAAAAGGCGGCTGAAAAAATGAATATGATCAAGTGCAAGTTTCCACACCAGGTCAAGCCCTGTCATCAAGATTTTGTCCAAAAATGACAGTCCTTTTGCTCGTTCACAGCAATACCAGCTATCATCAGAGCAGAAGCCTTTTCTCCCAAACTTAATATGAAAGGACGGGATTTTGCCTCTTTCAGCTACTAAAACTGGAATATCCCACTCACATGGCGAGGTACCTGCAGACCGAGGTAGTATACTGGGTCTCACACAGGAACAAATCCTCATCTGAACTGGTCCTCCGTCCACTTCGCTCTCACAACATCGTGGAACTGTTGAACTCTGCTGACCTCGTGTCCATGACTGACTTCTCTGGTCACAAAATCTTTCTCTTATTGCTAATTCCTTTATTTTGAATTTTAACAAGTGAGTGACACATTTTTCCTTAATGCTGCAAGTGTAGTCTCACAAGTTTGTCTTTTTTTATAAGGTTACACACTTTTCCATATGACATCATGCGGGTTACTGAGAGCACCTACTTTGCTCCGTCCTTTTGTTCCCCCTTTTCTCGCTCTCCCTTTGGAGTAAATTCTTATCCGCTTAATTTTCAATAAATCTTTTAGCTTTCATGTGGTATGAAAGAAATAAAGGAATTAGACTGGTTTGCATCAGGAAGCTATACAAACCAGCAAATGAGCCATGTGTTGCAGTAACCTTAGCAGTGAGTGTCTATGGGAGGATTGAGTGTCTTGGTTCCTCCTCCTGGGGTTGTGTAAGACAAACTACAAGGCTGTTATGGTCCTATAAATAACAGTTTTATTGCGTAGGGGAATTGTAATGCTTTTTACACAAGTGCTCTGAAGGGCTTTCGTATGCCAACAACAGGCATGCCTTCATAAGCGAAGGATGTATATGAAACTCCTGTACACACAGACACCAGGGGCAATAATGAACTTTATTTAAGAAGGTTTGTCTTCTCTCTATCTAATGTCTTGTGGCATTATTTTTACTGCCGTATTTAATATACTATGAAATCACACATTGTATTTATTATAGAGAAATATAATTTCACATATAATGTTTTATACAATGATTTGTGCAGTATTTTATTTTCAATGGAGAGTTGCGAATAAATCCCCCCCCCCTGTATCGATCAGTGACACACAACCTCCAAGGATTTAATAAAGATCTGTTCTTTTCTGCAAAGCATTGTACCAATTTGAATCTGTTGTGCACAGATATTCAAACACAGATTTTTTCTTTTCACTTCCTGTTACCTTGTTGTTTACATTATTTAAGATTTTTACATACTTTTATATGCACTTTTTCCTTTCTCTCTCATTTTTAGTATGTGTTTGATTTAACTTTCTCTGCTCTTTCCTGCAAAAACAAATGTATCAGAGGTTCTATTATTCCTTGCTTAACCAGTGGTTTGTGTAGTTTAAGCCTTTTTAACATCTGGCTATGGTTGCAGATATCTGTTACTACACATTTCTAAATAACTTATTTGGTCAAAAATGACTAAATTCTTCTGGATGATAAACTTGAAGATATTAAATCACAATCACAGCACAAGTGTGATTGCCGCAGGGTCCCCAACATACAAACAAGGATTTCCTCAGAAAGGTGGAAGCCTTCCAAAATAATGTTCTTGCATGACGCCAAATACAAAAGGAACAAGTTGAATATAGTCATATGAACAATATGAGCAAGTTTTATTGCCAGTTCCAAAGCATGCCCTTGTGTTTTCACTTTATTGTAATTCCATAACCAAAATATACTCATTATTTAAGCAGACATTGAGATGACTAAATGGCGGAAAAGGCAGTCATCTACTAACAATTCCAATTTTCTGTGAGATTTTACATCTGATGATATCATTAAACATTTGACTTTAAAACAGTGGCCATATTTTGTTATGTCTAAAAAGTAAACGATATTGTTTGTTCCCTGTAAACATTTTGAATACTACTAACTATTTAGCCTTCTGTTCATTTATTTAACTCTTTTACCAATAATACCATTCTCTTACCGTGTCATGGCATATTGGAAAGAACATCCAAATCTGGAGGCAAGAGGAAAGAACATAATAAAAGGCGCCCTTAGGTCAAAATAAATATGTTTTGTTTTCTGGACCACAATAGATGCTGTCTGGCTTTTACTTTAACGGGTGTGTTTATCAGCAATAACTGAATAACTGCACATGCACACATTGATAGAATTGTCAAACACTGGGGCACAGGTGTCAGTGTGCCTTTTTTCTCTTTATGGGATCATTTAAAAGATATCTTAAATCATCATTATTACTATTCATGATGTAAAATGTACTTTAAGTCCCCCGATTATTATTGATGTCACTGTAAATGTTACCATTACTAGTATTATTAGTACACAGACTGTTTTAAGAGCACATCTTTCAGTGTTCACAGCATTGCCACATACTTGGTGACAGAAATGTTTTTCTAAGACTATCCAACACTGGTGTGTCACTTTTTCAAGCCATGTGGAAAAATGCGTGTTTGAGGTTTGGGCGGCAGTTGCTGCCAAAACCACATGGAAACACTACATTTAATCGCAGATATATCTCCAATCACATTTTCAAAAAGTTTGCTTACTTGTAATTGAGTTCTATTGCTTGAACAGTATTTCCCTGTAATTTATGGGCAATTGTTTTTGTAACTTACATTAAGTCACATTAATGTAAAATATATGGTTTTGAACTTATTGACATTCTTATTATTTGCTCTCGACAGAATGACGTGCTGCAGATATACACAACTAAGAACCATTTCACTGAAACGTTGTTCTTTAATCAGCAAGGTACACACAAGTATATCAATACTACGCAGGATATTTTAGTTGGTGTTAAATGCTGTTTGAACCATTATTGAGTCCTTAAAGAGGTCTGAAATAAAGACAGTGGTTGTTTGAGGAAAGCAACACTTCAAAATGTGGTACACAGTGAGTTTCCCTGCTCACAAACAACCATTGATATATTTCCATACACAACAATATGTCTTTAAATGCGAAATTCAGCAAGCCAAGAGGTGTGATACAATTACCTGACCAACAACTAAAAAACAACTTCTTCCTTAATTGAATTCACTCTTGTCATAATACCTGAGGACAAACTAAATGCAGTCAGTGATGTAACCTAATATAAGCTGAACAACAAATACAGAGCTGCAGACACTTCATGTGAGGTCACTACTTCAGTCCACTTGAAAAACAACAAGGAATGTGTGTCAGGACAACCACAAAGGAAATTCAAAGGCCTGGTAAAGGGTTTTAGGGTATTGAGCTGCCGTTTATACCCAGGAGCTGCTTGAAATTAGTAAGCAAGCATAGAGTGCCAGTAACAATTTAAAATGTATTAGTTGTTTCTGTCATGAAGTAATTTTGATGTATTACAATCACCCTATCCATGCTATCTATCTGTCAAAAATGTTTTTTAATCCCATGATATAAATCATGCTTTAAACTTCTTGAAATTGTGTCAAGAAATTGATTGAAAAGCACTTATCAATCCCCTGTCAGATAATACGCTCACTGGTCATGTCAACTGTTATAATCAGTCAGTAAAAATTATGGATTTTGTTAATAAAACCATAGATTTTTCAGCATGTCACCATAACCTAGAATGCCAGATTCTCAGCTGGAAAAGTACGAGACGTTTCTGGCTAACTAGTAATGAGCTGCCATTATTGCTTGGCCTCTCACCGAAACCTGCATTTAGCAGCCACTTGCACATCAGAGCAATTTAAAACCAGACACATTTGACAATTTGCGTGGTGAGGATTTTAGGTCCAACTCAAAATCAGACAAACCAAGCCAGTATGGCAATGGGGTTTTCAAAATAACCTTCAGTGCTATCTCCCATGTGCCTCCTATTTAGTGGGCGATTTCTGACGTCAAGATACGTAGACGTGCGCAAAGGCCACACAGGTCTATAATGAGCAAGTTAACACAGAGCAAAATACAGACTCTTTATGTTTACAGTATGTGTTTGATTAGCATATTCTGTAATTCTTGTGATCTTTGGTAGAGTGAGTGTTGGTGTCAGTGAATACAACACATTTAAATTGTTTGGGAGTTTGGATTTGACTCATACACGTCTAACTTAACTTATTTTGCCTCATATTTCAAATGTAATATGCCTGGTTTCAATCTTGTATGCCTGGTGTCAACTTACACATCTTATATTACTTACCTTAGTTGAATGTAGGATTTACAAGAATAAATGCTTCATTTATAACACACAGGCACTGCACAGTGACAAGGCATAGGTCTGGACTCTTACGCATAAAAAGAAACCTGTTGGCCTAAGACCTGTGAAAAAGTCCTGAGCTTGATGGCAGTTAACTTTGCAGTTAGGAGCTAATTCAATAAAGATATTTTTTCACACAGTTAGCCTCTACCACCGAGTCAAAAATGAGAGAGGATAGAAGACAGTAACCCAAGTGCAATAAAGGGCGTCTGACCTGCCACATAAAAGGAAAACTCAGGCCGCTGTCAAACTGCGTTAAGCACCGCTGTCATAAACTCCTGTCACACACTATGGACTAGCTGTGAATGAAGTGCATCCTAACATTCAGATTACCTCTTCCTCTGTATTATTATTCAGAGGTTAAACACAGTTTCAGTTTTCAGGGGTCTTCCACAGCCATTATATTATTTTATCTGGCGCAGACAGAATCACCACATTTCCCAACCTATGTACATTGTAACCATTATATACAGTAGCTAACCAAATACCATCTCATCAACAACCAAATTAGGTCATTTGGGATTAAAGCTAAGGATCATGGTCAGTGTGGCAAACCGAGGTGGAGTTGTGTCCATGATTGGCACAATGCGCATCTAAATGATCTCTACATAATGTCACACTCACATATGTGTGACAATTCATAGTAGCAGGATGGGTAAAATTAAGGTGGAATAATAAGGTTAAATGTTGTAGGCATCACAGTTTTCGGTGTGTTAGCACTGACAGAGTAAAGGCCACCAAGGCAAGGCAAGGCCATTTTATTTATATAGCACTTTTCAGCACGTAGCGATTCAAAGTGCTTTACAGATTAAACTGTACACCACATCAGCATCTGAACCACATTTGCTTGTCTAACCGATGCAGTAACCCTAACCCTAACCCTAACCCTCACCCGCCATTAGCTTCTGGGTTACACAAAAATGTTTACTGTTGCATTGGCTACTGCATACATACTGCATGATTAAAAAACAAGGAAACGTAAAAAATTGAAAAAAGGAAATTTGGACTATACAATGCATTTGACTGGTTAGGGAGGACGAGAGAAGAGAAGAAAGCCCAACCTCCTCTGCCCTCCCTTGTATTATTAGGACTTCATTCACAAAATCTATGATTATTATTTTTAACAGTGGTACTCAGTCCAGTCACGTCTTAGCAGTTCTTCATAATAAAAGTTCTCTGCCACTTTGATGTTTTTAGTTGGGGGGACATGTCTCCTGGTACTGCAAAAAACTTTGCAAGATATCTAAAGCAAAGCGTTTTCTTAAGTTTTAGCATTAGGTTGGAGGTACAATATTTGGCCAAGGAGGGGCAGAGGGCTGTCTCTGCCTACCCAGGCCTGACGCCTAAACCAGGCTTTTACAGTAGGAAGGAGGGAAGCACATTACCGCCATGCAGGGATCACCAATTTAATGGAGGCTTGCCCTAGCCCACATTCAACCCTGCATCTCTTGGCTCCCTTCCGGCAGCTGGGATACACTGGGGAGCATTCCCATGGAAAAGCTGTTAAATTGGCCATGGTAGTGAGGATGAGGAACAAGTTTCCATCATTTTCTAACTAGTTACAAAGAGATTCACATATTGCACTACCATATAGACTTCTTTACTGGATAGTTGTATGTATTGTAGTGGGTTTTTGTGACCAGTTGGAGGTTTTATCTCCATTTTCTTCCTGCCTTTTTCATTTCTAGTGGCTACAGGTGTGTGCATTGTCAGGCTGCTTACTTCTCCTGATTTCATTTCATTTCAAACCTTTATTTATACAGATAAATCCCATTGAGATCAATGATCTCTTTTTCAAGGGAGACCTGCTTAAGTAGTTCCACATGAAACATAAAAACATAAACAGAACAACAAAAGGACATCATACAGCATCATTTACATAATTATCCACATAAGCAGGTACCAATAGCTTCCGATTGACTAGCATCCAACCGAGCTTTAAAAACATTTAGTGGCACCAGATTGTTCAGTTTCCATTTAATTTGCAGACTATTCCAAGACAGAGGAGCAGCGCATCTAAAAGTTTTAGCTGACCTATGAGGGGTCTGATCGAGGTTGTTTTTGCATCGTCTCCATGTTGCTATGCAGTCTGACTTTTCCGTTGGCTGGGTTTAACCAGTCAACCTTAAAGACAAGCCTGGTCCTGATTGTTTCGGATCGTACGACGGAATCGAATTAGGGACTCGTAATGGCCATAAAGTCCATGTCTGAGGCATTATACTAAGGGCGTGGGCCCACCTCACATTTCCCATCCGCACTTCCCTTGTACCCGTTTCTAAATGGGATTGTCAGGCTTTTTTCATTACCAGCTAATCTTGAGGATTTGTTACTAAAACAACAAACAGATAAAAAAGCGCAAATCATTGGGAGAGAGTGATGTTCCACAAAACAACTTAATGTTCATAATTGGCCAACTCATACATCATGCCTGTTATTCCATGAATGGGCCTCATGGTTTGCAGTTGTTTATAACATCCAATAATTTCTGTCATCACAGAGATTCAAGGTGCATGTCCTGTTTCCCACACCGTATACACCCTTTAAAACATTGGTAACTAACTCACCAAATATACAATATCTGCATTAACTTTTTCCACTATGATAATTGTGCACACTTCACAGTTGATCTGTATCACAAGGTGGGAGCAGTTTAAACTACTTAAATATGTAAACAGTAGCCACAATACAAAGACTGTAGCTGTTGTTTGGTTAGTTGTATCCTCATTTACCCTCTCCTGTGGGCATGTGAACACTGATCTATTGTTTGTTTCAAATAAGAATTGTTAAGAAAAAAAGTTTGAGCAACCAATTTTGAAATGTTTCCAGATTCTTACTTGTGAAATATTAGAAGCACTCATTTGTTCCTCCCCCGCAGGACCCTCAGGCATAGAAATTAAATTGTGGCATTTTGCTAGCTCCATGATAACAGGTTGGTCTAGATATCAATCTAGCGTTTCTAAAAATGTATTCCACACTCATTTGCTTGCCTTTTGATGTTCAGGATGATCACTGTAATCATTACCTTGTTGCTCAACACCTGTCAATCTAATTTAGGGGCTCACACATTTTGACTTGCAGAACTCTCTTGGAAATGAAAGTAGATACTGTATCATCTCTGTTTATTTTGCCATATCTGACTCTATCTATGCTCCAATGGCACAGTTTACATGCTTCCCTAAACCTGAAAGGCACACATACATGGTCTGAATGTGGCTTTGCTTCATAGCAACAATGCAACGTAAATTGTGGATAAAAGTAAAATTAGTATTCTATCTTATTACAACTTGGGTGGAAATCCAAGCCAAGACTATGTCTGCTTTCATTATTTCTTTTGTAGTGTGACATTGAGCTATAAAACAGATTATAAAGTCATTATCTACTTCCATCTAAACCACACATGCCTACATTGTTTTTCTTATTCCTTCACCTAGTTCATAGCTGAACTCTAATTCCACCAAGTGTGTCTTTCTCATTATCTATATGTGGTATTAATCTTCAGTGACCGCACGTATTGTGATAAATTCCTTTTGCATGTTTATCTGCTCTATGAGTCACAATGCTGTTTTAGGGCCTGACGTTCTTGATTTAATATGAGAGTTTAAAAAACACTCCACTTAATTTAGAGCATGTTAACATGTGGCAACTAGTCATATCCAGAGTAACTTTTAGTGACTGACTCTTGCTGAAGGGCTTCTGGCCAGGGTGTACGGCTGTTTCTGCAATTGAACCCTTGTCCTTTACATGATGGGACGGTCACTGAAACCACTAGGCCACCCCACCACACTGAATAATCGTTATTAGGTCCAACAAATAAGTAATATGCTTGGGGAACGGAAGGGAAACCTTTCAGTGGACGTTGAGTGGTTGGTTGTAAAAGCAAGACTTTATAAGACCTGAAGTTGCCCTCACATCTGGGAGGAGCTTTTTCCTAAATTACTGCCTTAATTTGTAGTGCAGCTGGCGGTGAGCATTGGAAGTGGACGTTTGTTTCCTAAAACAGTACAGCACCGGATGGTGGTGTCAAGCACTGGATCTGTCAGGTTTCTTTGGCATGTAATTAGCGATGAAGTAGTTTGGTGATCGCATTGCTCCTTTGTCACTGAGCTAATATTAGCATAACTTACCTCACTGACAAACCAGCCACATTACTGTTTTCCCGTGTTAACATCAGCATAAAGCTAGATAGTGGCCATCATCAATGGTGTGTCCTGTAAAATAATAATTTTAGTAGGAAACAACTCTCCAGCTACTCGCTAACTGCTGTGGACATTCTCCATTAAAAACTAAAACAATGGGTGTTGGTTTATTGTTACTTTTGAATGATCTTTGTTTGTCTAAGCCTTATTGAAACAAAACATTGTTTCAGTGATTATCTTTTAAAGAGTTTTTTGCTAATTTGTACGTGGTTTAGCAAAGTGTACTAATACTCGATGTATACACAGTTTCAGTAATATGTGTAACTGCGAGTTCCTCACTACATTAGGATTAAGGTATGGATTATGATAAGCCCTCATTTAGAGTTTGGGGAATAATTGCAGGACATAAAAATCCTGACATGATCAAAACTATTGGTGTACACTTTGGGTATTTGTGTGGTCTGTCTAATACTGTCTGTTTTGGCATTCATTTTTATAGGGCAACATGTCCTGTCATGCATGGTGGTTGACAGGCTTAATATAGTCCTCTCAAGTGTTTTCATGTTTGTTTTGTAAGGAGTATTGTAATGTTTGACTGCATTTGATCTTGATTTGAGTAAACTGTTTATATGTATAAGGCATAGGGGGCTTGTGAATATGTTTAGTCCAAAGCCTAAACCTAAGAGAGATTGTGTGGCTGCTGTGTCAGCCAAGGTCCGCCAAACTACTTTTGGCCGATGGCCACGTTCTTCAAGTGTTCCTGCTGCCTTTGCCATGTTGTCTCCTGCCCTGCTTTATCATCCCTGAGGGAGACCCTCCTCCTCCTCCTCCTCCTCCTCCTCCTCCTCCTCCTCCTCCTCCTCCTCCTCCTCCTCCTCCTCCTCCGTCCTATTCTTCTCTCTCTCCGCCTCTGGGCTGCACATATCTTCACAATCACTACTGTTCAGATAAAAGTTGTAGATATACAATAAAAACATTTTGAAGATCTAATTTGTGGAGTTTTAGCAAGTCAAAGAACCTCAGATTTGTTGATTAAGTAATGTCAGACTTGGAGGAGGTGGAAATACATGAATGCTCACATTTCAAGAAACCCAACCTATATGAGGATAGCTGGTTTGACTACAACTGCTTCTACTTTGTTCAGGAATATCACAAATGAGAGGTAAACAATGTTACTGTCATTGACATATTTTCAAGTGAGATTCAAATGTTTTCATTTTGTGTTACAATATACGAATAAGAGTTAGTACTACTTCTTCTACTAAAAACTACTTTTGACAATAAAAAATGAACTTAATTGTTAGCCTTAAATAATGTCCTACCACTATAGTAATATTATTGTTATGTATTTCATTCACCATTTTCACTCTTTACAGTACTTCCTACTTTCATTTTGAGTGAAAGTCAGTTGGTCAAACAACTGGACAGGAAACACAGCGAAGAAAAACATCCAAATGTTTGATCCTCATTTGATTCTCTGAAACACTTGACAAGGAGAGGCTCCTCGGTGGGGTTTCAAAGATTATAGGAAGCCCGGTTGGAGACCTGGGCTCATCCTGTGTGATCTGTTTTGAGAGTCATCTGAGGTAGACCATTTGTTCTGGGTGGGGATGTTGATCCGAACTAAATTAAGGGATGGAAACCAAATAGTGGTGCCTAGAGTAGGAAGAAAGATCCCAAAGGCGTCCGACTAGTGCAATTTGGCACTGAATAAAAGGGTTGTTGTCACTAAAAGCAGGACCATTATTTCAGATCATGTATTTCTGGACTGCTCTGCACAAACATCAATCTTAAGAGCATTGTTAAAAAGAAAATGATCACTGCTAGAGTTTGGATTGATGTTGCTGCACAGATGGTCTCTGCTAAATTGACTTTTGATGGATTAATAGATATATTGAATAATGCATCAACATGCCACAGAACTTTCACTTGTTACAATGTTAAAAGGGTTAGGGATCAACAAACAAAATGTCAGGCTATTTATCATGAACTGAAAGGATTAGTTAATGTGCAGTCAGAATGACTAAAACACCAAACTAAGAAACCTAAAAGGCCATGTTGTCCAAAAAAAAGGAGAGAAGAAAAGTATAAAATGTCACATAGGGGAATTGGAAGATAGTTAAAGGTCCTTGCAGGGAAAAGTCACTTTCTAAAGTTCATCCCATGTAGAGTATTGTCAGCCAATGCTTTATCACTTTGTCAATCAAACCAATAAGCAACTAGCCTGTTAAGCATATCCAGCGGTTTTATAATTTTCAGTTAAAAGTGAAAAAAGGGTCATATGGTGCTTATCTCATTTTGGAAGACATGTTTTCATCTGTTCTTTAAATGTGAAAGCGGAAATTCAATCACCATGACTTTCCACATAAACAAAATAAATGATGGAGAGGGAGTCTGAAGGCATGGTGGCATGAGCTAGTTCGAGCATTAGTCAACAAGAATAATTAAGACTTAAAAGCATCAAAATAAACCAGCTGACTCTATTTGTAAGTTTGTGGCAAGGAGCTAAAATATAGGGTTTGTATAGGAAACATGCCATCTCTCCAAGTAATGACAACGCAACTTTCCACTCAGTAGTTTGTTGGACAGTTAATTTCTAGTTTCTTAATTTCTAGTTTCTTGCAAATAGTCTTACTGTGATGTTGAGAGTCAAGCACTTTGGCAGCTCTTGTTTGAGAATGAGTCACAGTAAATGTGGTTGTCTGTAATGAGTATGACACCTTTTCCTGTTTGGAGAATACACTCTTCCGTCTCCAGATTCTGGTAATTTGGTTATTTTTCACACTGGTTGAAGTTTGTTTGTAGCCTTTATTTAACCAGGTGAAAGCCCCTTGAGATCAAAAGATCTCTTTTTCAAGGGTGACCTGCAAGAGAAACAACACACATTGTAGGTAACAGGGCAACAAAATGTGTAAGCTGTCATCACTTTAACAGGAGCATATGCATTATAATGCACATATACTAACATTTGCAGTTAGGGAACAGTTGATGTAAATAAATAAATAAATAAATTACAGCCTTACTAAGGCACATACTTATAGTCTAATTATGAATAATTTTAGTGGATAGAAAAAGACACATTGGAAGATAAGTAAAAAAAAAGGAAATGATATAGTGTTTTCACATGTTGCTACTCCAGAAGTGCCATTGCACTTCTGTATAGGCCCAATACTTCCAATTATAACTTGGCTTGTATTGCCTCAGAGGCCTAAAGAGGCAAAATTGTAATTTGTTATTGAATTTTTCGCTATTATTTATTTCAACAAACAAATTAGTAACAATACAGAAAACAACCCTAAATAAATTCATTTTTGGTATCAATAATATCCCCTTGACAACCCATAGTAAAATGGTATTGAGAAAGAAAGACTTTGAATGTCTTATTTTTTAAAAGACGATATTTCAGGAGCGGAAATGTTAATGTGCCTCTGCAAATCAGCACATATTTAACCACCACACTCTTGGATGAATATGCCAGCGGGCATCACTTCAATTGACTCGGTGCCTGTTGCAAAGAAATCGAACTCTCTGGTCCCACCCACCTTGGTGAACCACAACCTTTGGGCGGGAAAACGGACAGCAGGAAAACACTCATCCAACTGCTCTTAACATCTTTGGAAACTGTTACTCAGACAATGATATTAGACTAATCCCACTTCACCTTCATCCAGCACATAACCATCCAGCCTACCAGACAGCCTCAACACTCAATCTGTAAAGACATGGCTGAGTCAGGTTCAAATCATCTGCTGTGACATTACCCATGCTTGGCACTATGACTTCAGTGAAACTGGTGTGACTACCACAACGTCTAGCCACAGGAGGCTAGCCCGACTGGCATGAGCTTAATTGCTACCATATGTGTGTACAATCACAAAACCTGTTACTGTACTCCGGTTTCATGAGCATATATGGTTATGGCAGGGATGATGATACTACACGTTTTAAAAAATGCACTTCATTTGGTTTTTGTGTGTGTTTGTGCTCATCTGGTTAAAAGTGGTGGTAATCCACAATATCCATATTCTGTCATTCTGGCTGCATCTTTGGTGTGAAGCTATGATTGCTGTGGTGTTCCCGCACTGTACACTCCAGAGTTCACTTGTCAATCAATGCTATGATGTATTTTCCTTGGATTCCCAGTTCTTGCCAATGCTATACGGCTGTGCCCTGCAGATATTTGTTCTTATGTATTCTTCTGTGTATTTATTCAAAAGATATCTGACTGCCGAAGACCCAAACTGCATCCCTTCCATGTTTTTCCCTTCACTAAAGGTCTACTAAAAAGGATTTTTTGACCTTGGCTGAATCACATTGGCATATCAAGTTTCAAAAGAGTAACCAAATCGGACATACTTTTGGAAGAAATTGTAACAGGTAAGGCCACAGCATAGAACTATACTATTAAGGTATTCAATGTTAAAAACAAAAAACAACAAAGGCTGACAGAGGGTAGTCCGATTAATAAAACAGAATTACCTTTTTGTTTCCCGTCATCCTTCATTCTAAAATATTGTTCCTGTTAGCTGTTTTCTGTATAGCACAGGTTCTTTTTTCATTCTAATCAGAAATACTTATTCAACCGTGCACCCGTATTATTTTCAATAACAATAACCTGCTGTAACAGTCGTTTAGTGCAGGGCAACACAAACAATTTGGAGCATACTGGCTAAAGATCAACTTTTTTTCCCACTGGATTATTTTGGTCCATTTTGAGGTGGTCTCCGATCATGGTTGGAGGCCCCCCATTCCCCCTCCTTGTTGTTCAGTTCAGACGTTTCTGTTTTGTATCAGCTTGGTTTTCCATATACCTGTTTTTGCGCAGCTGTATTGCCCTCTGTGGAACCTGGTACACTGTGGGCTCTGTGTTGATGTGCTTCGGGGGAATTGTGCTCAACTCCAATTATGCTCGAGTTCGAACCCCCCCCCCACACACACACACACACACACACACACATACACACACACACACACACACACACACACACACACACACACACACACACACACACACACACACACACACACACACACACACACACACACACACACACACACACACACACACACACACACACACACACACACACACACACACACACACACACACACACACACACACACACACACACACACACACACACCATACACACACAGTGGCGGTAGTGAAGGTGGACGTCATGGAGGGTGTATGAGTGTGTTGAACACAGAGAGTTTGCCTATGCCGACTGTCTTTTGAGAATGTACTGGTCCCAGTATTTTATTGTCATTGATAAGTCGTCCATCCGTTGATCAGAACTTATTTGAATGTTACTTCCCCCAATTTATGTTCATCATATTTGAGGGAGCAGTGACCAGGGGCCTCATTTATAACGCCATGTGTAGGATTCACGTGGGAAGGTTGCTTACGTAGTAGACGTAGGTACAGAAATGTTCCGGGATTTTCCGATTCACAAAGCATTGCGTACCGGCGAGGAAAGTGCGGACGGCACTTCCTACGCCGGTTTCCCTTTATAAATCACAACCGACTCGAAATGCGGTGCTGCTTTTGCGGGCTTCACGTAACGCCCATATTTGCCTATAAATAGTCAAAGAAACGCCCATTCATTCATTCATTCATTTTGACTGAGTCGTTTCTCAATCGCGAGGAAACTGGCTTCCAAGCCAATATTTCAAGGATACTACGTCATCGAGTGCCGCCAAAGGACTGTTCCAATCTCCAGCATACTTGGAATTCCACCGAGGCCGCGTCCTTGGTTTGGGGTAATTTCGAGGCTGCACATGGGTAGACTTCGCGTCCTTCAAATCCCCACAATGCTCTGCGCACGGACCAATTTTCCCAAATCTGTGGCGGAAAATATAAGGCGGGCCTCTCATATGACGCACACCTGCACACTTGCTAGCCTGTTCCACTCTTCGTTTTCCAAAAGCCAGGAAGGATTCTTGCCTAGTTTCTGAAGGAAGTGACTCGGAAGACATGTGCTACCAAGCAAGCATCCTCACGATTGAGAAACGGCCACTGAATGAAGAAGATCGCAGGAAATGACGACAGAACAGCTAAAAAAGACATCTCACACCGTGTCAGATTTTGGTTATTTTGGGGAGGTGGAGATAAATCATATTGTTTGGTGGATGCAGTTTGAACCAGAGTAGCAGCATGGAGGTCGGATCGTAACCAAAATAAATAAATAAGTGGTCCGAAAAAGGTTAATGACAACAAAAATACACATAGCCTAACCTTCCTTAGGCAGTGTGTTTGTACCGGGGACAGGAGACCCCCCCCCTTGATGAGAAACTGTAAGAAATGATCGGGGAATCTCTCCGGAGTGGAGTCATGACGACTGGATCTGAATAATTTGTTTGTATTTGATGGTTTGTGTTCCAGCTTTCGTTCAGCAACTATCCATAATCCACCAGTTAAAGGAAATACAAATGTGTTGTGTTATATTAGCTGTACAATTTACCACATATGGTGTTCTTAGTTTCCATACCTCCTGTGTTTTACGAGCGACTTATCAAGTCTTGGCAAACGGCATAAAACACGATTAAAGGTGATAGTATATAAAACCATGCTCGTACAACCTATAGAAATGCAAAACGGCGTCAGTTTAGACGTAATTCTGTCCTTCTGCTTACCGCATAATTTATGAGAAAACATGTCATAACATTAACACAACATATTCAAGGTGGTTTTAAATAACATATCCGTATTTATTTATTTCTCCACGTTACGTTTTTGTGTGCACTGAGGAGTCTCAAACAGGCGTTTGTTTAATCATTTTAAGATTGGCTTTAATCAATGTTTGAAAATGAATTCTTCATATATGATGAATGAGAGGTAACATTTTATTTATGGTATTATTTGCACATATTTCTCTCCATTCTTCCTTCTGCCAACGGTGTCGCAGTTTCTCGCCTCTCCCGTTTTTGTGCTTAGTGCGTACGCATGGGTTAGAGTTTGCGTGGAGGACCGCACATTTTCCCGTCAAGTTAGTATTTTATAAATCGCAAACATTGCATAGAAACTGGCGTGCGTATTGAGCGTATATCCCTTTATAAATGAGGCCCCAGAGCAGTAATAGATGACAAAACATTAATATTCTATCTAAAAAAAGTGTTTTGTTTCAGTTTTTTACGGCCCAGGCGATATAACAATCGGAAACGTGGAACTTAAAACAATCAAATGCAACAGGGAGGTATGTTAATAATCAAATGTAAACAATGGTAAACACAGTGGTGCTCTTGGAAAGGAGCAATGCTTCCTCTATCCAACTCTAATTCATATTTCCTCTGTATTAAAATGTTCTAGGAAACAATAACTAATGAAATGCATTGATACAACAAATTACAATGGCTACTAGCTTTACAGTTAATCACATCTTAATAGGTTGTGGGAAAATATAGTCCTCAGATTTAAAGATAAGTGGTATACTTTCTGAGTGGCAAGGGTTTGATCCGACAAAGAAAGGACGTGAGCTGTGTTCCTGTTAAATCTTAAATGCAGCAGTATCAGGAAATGTCAGCATGAGTAGCTTCCTGTATGGTAAAACCTATCGTTAAGCATTCTATCATACTACATTTGTTCAAGGATTTTATTGTTTTTTTTATTTAGAGAAAACAGCTGTGTTTGAAATGCTGACTTTTATCTCTTGAGGTCATATATTTTAAGTTAAAACGATTTCCACTTAGATTCAAACTCAATGGGTGAATGAAACACATCGTATCTATTGTGTAAGCAGACAGTAATACATTTATTACCCCATAATTTAGAATTTAACTTTCTAAAAACCATGCATTTTTGGGAATTGAATGACTCTTCGGCTGAATAACAGCAAATGATTTGGGTTTCTGTCTTTGAAAGATAAAGGACAGGAAAAACTCCACCAAATCCTTACAAATCATGAACCTCAACAATGTTGGAGGTGGAGAAACATGGGCCTCTCTGATAACTCTCATTACCCGACACGACGAAAAGAACGGAAGGACCGGATGAACGAGCCCCCAATTACTTTTCAACAAATGCCCGGACGAGCCCCCAATTACACTGAACAAAAATATAAACGCAACACTTTTGTTTTTGCTCCCATTTTTCATGAGATGAACTCAAAGATCTAAAACATTTTCTATATTCACAAAATAACCATTTCTCTCAAATATTGTTCACAAATCTGAAAAAATCTGTGATAGTGAGCACTTCTCCTTTGCCGAGATAATCCATCCCACCTCACAGGTGTGGCATATCAAGATGTTGATTAGACAGCATGATTATTGCACAGGTGTGCCTTAGGCTGGCCACAATAAAAGGCCACTCTGAAACATGCATTTTTGCTTTATTGGGGGGGTCTGGGGGGGTCCGAAAACCAGTCAGTATCTGGTGTGAGGGGTAGGATTAGGGTTAGGGTTAGGGTAATGTTGGGAATCGAGTGGCCCATGGTGGTGGTGGGGTTATGGTATGGGCAGGCGTATGTTATGGACGACGAACACAGGCCACTCGATTCACAACATTACCCTAACCCTAACCCAAAGGAGAAGTGCTCACTATCACAGATTTTTTCAGATTTGTGAACAATATTTGAGAGAAATGGTTATTTTGTGTATAGAAAATGTTTTAGATATTTGAGTTCATCTCATGATGGGAGCAAAAACAAAAGTGTTGCGTTTATATTTTTGTTCAGTGTATGTTATGCCCAGGTCTAGGGGAACCTAGGCGCAGCACAAAATGTGCACTCTCCCCACTCCCAAGAAAATGGACACTGAGATAGAAAATGCCGTTGGTAATTTTAATTACCTAGTTTTTTTACAAGGAGGCGAGACAACCCACATAAACAAATACATCTTGGCACACATAAATCTTGCCTAACAAATAAGAAAATGAACATACAGGCTTCTTACCTACCCTGACGAAAAAAAAGGAGAAAACGAGAGTTAAACAAAAGAAAAGGGTTTCACACTCCTGGTTAAAACACACAGCACAACAGATCAGATTTATCAACAAACGCAGAGTTGGGAGTAGGAGAAGTCGAGTGACAGAGAGGGCAGAGGAACTGCACGGCTGCAGCTTAAATACTCCCGTCTCCTCAGGTGGACCAATCAGCCTGTCGAGGGCATGCCAATCAGCTGGGCGGCACGCACGCACGCACGCACGCACGCACGCACGCACGCACGCACGCACGCACGCACGCACGCACGCACGCACGCACGCACGCACGCACGCACGCACGCACGCACGCACACACACACACACACACACACACACACACACACACACACACACACACACACACACACACACACACACACACACACACACACACACACACACCAAACATCCGTATGGCACACCAATGACATAATGACCCAGGGTCATAACACCCCCCCAACTAAAAATCAAGGTAATACTTTACAATAAGGTACACAAAATGTGCTTAGTTACTGAGTAGTGAATAAGGAACAACTAGATAGTTAATGGTTAGTTTATGAGGAGTTCCTCAGTGACTGCGATTGAAGAACTGATGGTTAGTTACTGGTAAACAGACTGGGGGGTACTGTATTAATTAATCATTCGTTAATGGTTAGTTAATGAGGAGTTCCTGAGTGACTTCGATTATAGAACTGATGGTTAGTCACTGGTAAACAGACTGGGGGGTACTGTATTAATGAATAATTAGTTAATGGTTAGTGAATGAGTAGTTCCTTTGATTGAAGAACTCCTGTCCCACCTCCCAAACTTTCTTTTTAGTTGTGCATTGTCATTTGTGCTTGAGAAACATTCCACTTGAACTTTATTTCAATGAAATTAGTAATAATTATTGTCCTACTTTTTTATTTGTTTTTCTCTACTTTTTTGAGAAAGGAAGTGATTATTTTATTCGTCTACCTGGCTTGAGCATCTGGGGACTCTGAGGGAGATTTTTGATCGTTTGCATTCTGCCTCCCTCCCACTCAATTTGGCAAAATGTGAGTTTGGGAAGGCTATAGTGACATATTTAGGTAAGCAAGGTGGACAAGGTCATGGTCTGCCCTGTGGCTGTCAAGCTACAGGCCATTATAGATGTCCCAGCTCCCCATAGATGTGCTGTGATCTCCGGTGTTTTTTGGGGATGGCTGGCTAAAATATCAGCACACAAATGACACAATCACCCAGGTCATAACACAAAACAAAAGCCCTTTTCCTCATCTTGTCCCACCTTGTTTTACTTAATTTTAGCTTCCTCAGATACTCTTCACTTGACTAGCCGTGTTGGGATCTGTTTGATTGTATGGTGACACTTCCATTTTAACATCACTAAAAAGCAAAACTCTTTATTTGGCTTACTTAAACACCAACAAATGCTCCATTTGCAGTGTCTAATGTAAACATTTAAATTAAGAAGGGAAATAAGTCTTCAAACAACAAGAGAGCCGTAAAAAACAAGAGCTTTGTTAGTTTCCTGATTTTACTACACTAAGATAGTCAAAGAAGGAACACATTTAAGACAACACCAAAAACCAAACTCCATGAAGCTCATTTCTCAATCAGTTACAGAAAACATGAGAATTTATAACAAGGCTCAAGGTTCGTTTATTTGTGTAACACATTTTAAGACACACATGCAATTCAAAGTGCTTCACATAGGCATTAAACACATAATCATTAAAACAAATAAAATAAACACACAAACAAAAAGAAAAAAGAAAATTCATGAGAGCGATAAAATAATGGTTGCAGCACGGTTAAAGGATTTCACAACAGTGACAACCTGCTTCACAATTTCTTTGGTGTCAGTTTGGATCGGGGTCTTTATTCAAATTCTACTAAATCCTACCAAAATAAACTTGGGGAATTTACTTTGAGCACCTTTAGCATCATAGGTATAAATGTTCCAGTCACACCAGATGCAGGTATAATTGTCTCAAACGAACCACCGCCCATGTTCAGTATACACATACACAGTTTTGTTTTTTGAGCTTGCCTGTATGTTTACATGTCAAACCACTGAATACGTTATACAAATTGTCATGAACATAAACCACATTTGAAGAAAATAAAAGTTCATATCAAAACTCTTTCCATTACAGAATTTTGTATGGAGAAATGAGGCTCAATGCTGTGAAATTGGCTGAGCCCTAGGGGGGGGGGGGGGGGGAAGGACACATCTGCAGCATGAAACAGTATGACACAACAGTTCTTTAGGCTTCAAAATGCCATGAAACCATAAAAAAACAAATCACTCGTCATTAAAGCTAATTTTATTGAACACTCAGAATACAACCTGTGGGTTTGTGTCGTTATAGATGAATGTTATTACTTGTCCAGTTGCTTCATGTGGAAATGGGGTGCATGCTCTGGAATAACAAGCATGACTATTCAGATATAATCTGTCTTGGAGATGAGATATTTTATTGGAATAAGAGGGAGGAGTGCAGCTCTAACTAACCTGCCTGTGGTGATTTTTGACTCCATGAGATAAGCCAAGGAGACATAATGTTTTTCCTCCCCTCCCTATGAATGCAGCATAATAGCCAATATGCACTTGGCGGCCATTCTACTTCTGCGGCTTGATACTGAATGTTGGAAAATCAGTGAAATGAAGGGTTTGTACATCACATTATAATGGTCATTATTTGATCTAAGTTGCAGATGCAGTATGGTTTTTAACCTTTAAACTATAGATTACAGAGTTGTAATCTCATG
This sequence comes from Pseudochaenichthys georgianus, assembly GCF_902827115.2. Taxonomy (NCBI): domain Eukaryota; kingdom Metazoa; phylum Chordata; class Actinopteri; order Perciformes; family Channichthyidae; genus Pseudochaenichthys; species Pseudochaenichthys georgianus. The sequence goes on from NC_047506.1 coordinate 15,993,931, forward strand.
CAGTTTTATCACCCAACATATTTAATGCACTTAATCATGACATCCAATTTCCTATTACAAGTTATATAATATGCTGCTTAATCTTAAACAGCACATCATATTATATGTTATATCTCTTAAGATATCATAGTTAGTGTAAAATATGTTTTGTTGTAGGCGCTAGTTGAGGGGGGGTCTCAGCCGACTGGTGAATTCAATGGACATTTCTATTGCTTTCTTTGGCGGAGGACCACTTCCTCCAGCAGTGTGTGTGCTGTGTCCCAGGTGTACTGTTCTCGACCTCAGAGCTCCATAGTAAAACACATGCGGCAGACCACACTGGGCAACAGTCACCAGCCACTTAAAGCTTCACTCAGACTTTTTGCTTTCGGGTTTTTCGCTCTGATTGTGTTCAATGGGAAAATCTCACATCAGTCAGCTGGTGTTTTAGTTATCACTGACTGTTTTAAGTTTCTCATACAACTGAATTATTCTATAGAAAACCTAAACTTAATGGTTCCTTTGAACTGTCTTGTCTACTTGTATCGTTAAAAACTCTGTCTTAGATTTTTATCTCTGTTATTTTAATTTGCAGTACCTCTGTGTAACCTGTTATAAAACTATTCTGCAATATTAATTTGGGTGTGTCATTCTGGCCCTTGTTATACTCATTATTCAATACTTAAAATGCGTGGAAACTCAACACTGATGCATGCTTCAGATTTTCCAATTATGTATGTCAGTTAGATTAAGCTTTAATTTAAGTTCTAAGTGGAAAGAAACTTGTGCTAAACCTAAAATATGTGCATAATTTTGTTATCAAATTGTGCTTTTATTTTTGCTTCAGCAATTAAACATACAAATAAAAACTCTATGTATGTCTACACTTTTAAGGTATTGTCTCACATGTGCTTTCGTGTTGGTTTACTTTTCCATGTCAGGATTTAAGGGTATAAATTGTCAAGAAATACTTTTCCAGCATCACTGCCACTGTTAAATACGTATAAGTATGACAAACATGTCTTGATCATTCAGGATTGTGTACTATTAATTAGGAGCATTGATGAAGGAACACAATGCACCATCCCAACCTAAACAGTGTGCCTCTGTTTATGGTTACCGTTCCTGCTGTCCACTGAGTAACTAATGACTCACCAATGTGGCTCTAGATGTGGCGTTCTTTAGCAGCTAACGTAAACCTATGAGATAATCAAACCTCCAGCTCACCATGGAACCAATGGAGGTTTGGGTTAAGGCAGACCTTACATTGTTTTGGAATCCCAAATTGTTATTTGCCTCATCTTTTCTTGGCTGTTTTCAACTGCCGAAACATGGCAAATGTCCGTAATGTAAAACAGACCATGGTTCTTCCCTTGGCGACCCTTACAGGAACTCCTCTCGAAGCTTCCTGTCCTGTCACTTGTTGTTGATGCGATGGGTAGAGGAAATTTGGCCACCTGCCTGGGGACCACAAGCAAACAGATCTCCATCTTATGAAATGCTGAGGTTTTTGCATTAAAATGCAGCACTAAGTCGAGCTGGGACTGATTAAAGTTCTTATCTTGGGGTTTAAGATCTACTGTTGGCCTGGCGAACAGGAAGGGAATGGTGACACAAATTCCCTGCTGATACTCCCATGACGACAGTCTCTGTGCTTGCCATTAGGTACTGCCCGTTTCCTTCCCCGCAAAACTGGATTAAAGTGATATTTTTACTTCAAGCCTGAGTGAAACTTTGCAGTAAAAGGGTCACATATTTCAGTGACCCACAGTCATTAGAACGGAAGTGTGTGTGTATGGTTGAAGAACACTTTATCACAGTTTATTCAGTGGGCATGATGACCAGTAAACCAAACCCTCAAGCTGTTATGGCATTTGATGACACTATGACCTCAGATGTTTCTAAAAGTAAGCAAGAGTTAATGGCCACAGTCTTACGGTGTAACCAGCCATCCTGTTGGCTACGTTACAGTATAAGCACCTGCTATATTATTAGCAAGGCATCTATTTAAAAAGCTGTCAAATTAGAGTGTGAGTTCACTTTGCTTTAAATATTTGACTATAGCAAGCTACATTTAACTGTGCTTCATAAAACGTAAGATTAAGAGGAACATTATCAGTCACTACCATGAGCATTAAGAAAAAAAGGCCCTGTGCAGTGTTTATGCTCTATAATAATTAATCATTTGAGTAAGGCACAGCTCATAATTGTAATAACTCACAACGCCTCAGCTGTGTTGCAGCAAACATAAAACAGTTGAATTTATAACATACTTATCTATGGGCTCAGAACAGTCTCATACTTTTCAGCTTCTGCTGAGTTACACAAGTAACTCAATTTTCGGCAGGGGTTTCAAAACAATCTGTTGTGGTTAGCTAACTCAACGTCTCTTACGTCTAAGAGAAGTGAATATAAATCTGATCATGTCAACCTAATAAAATCACCCTTTGTGAAGACCAGAGTGTGTTTTGGGGTCACTGTAACCTGTTACACCTTAAAAGGTGCATTCAAATAACCGTATTTCCATGCATGAAAAGGATTCAATTGATTTCTTATTCAATAAAAAGGTATTTTCAAAGGGAAATGTTCCCTATATATGTATACTTCATAACATTTATTACCAAAATTGAATGCAGGCATGACATATTTTGTTGTAAAATTATTAATCAACATAAGAGAGAACACTTTTTTGAACTGATTTACCTTAATGTCAAAAACCATGGCAAGATGTTGACAGTGCTGCTCTATGCACACAATTATACAGTATGTAGACACATACATTTTTGGAAACACAACTGAAAACACACTTAAACAAAATGTTTTGAGTAGTTGTGTCTCGGAAGTAATGTGATGCTATTGTAATACAAAATGTCCTGTGCTTACTAATAACATTACACGTTGTAAACAGCTATAATGCAGCTTTCACACCAGCGCTTTTCCCTTTCTAGCTCCGAGCTAGAGCTTTTCTGGTTCAGCTCCGGTTTCCCTTTTCTGCTCCCGCTCTGTTCACACCGCCCAGAGCCCGACTGGTGCTGCCGCTGCTGCGTCATGACGTCACCGTTTACATCGCTGATTTGCTCCCATACTTGCCAACCCTCCCGATTTTCGCGGGAGACTCCCGATTTCATTGCCCTCTCCCGGTTTCCTCCCGGGGTCATATTTCTCCCGCATTTCTCCCGATTTCTGACACAATCAGATTTCCTCAGGACTGTTTCCCCTCGGACTTTAATACAGCTACACCATTGTTTGGTTTCCATGGTAGCGCGTCTCTTTAGCAGCGTCTGAGAGGGTGAGGAAGATAGTCACAAGAATCGACAACTCTACCCTCTGCTCACTCCTTTCCTGTCAAATACAGGTCCAGCCCCCACACATCAAGGATGGTGCTACAGGCCGCAAGGCATTGCACTTAGAACTATAGCTTACTTACGTAACCCCAGTACTAAGAGTAACATGTAGTGAGATGTCTCACTATGGGATGCGCCTCATCGCGGAGCAAACAGAAGCATCAATCTCATTACGCCAATCCTGATTGGCTGGTGATCTTGACGTCAGCGTCAGGGGAATCCACCCCCTATAAGTAGCTTGCGCTACGTCGCATGCGTCATTCAAAATAAGCACCTCTTCTCGCTTCACCATAGCAAGGAGGGCCGTCTGGTGAGACATCTCACTACATGTTACTCCCAGAACTGGGGTTACGTAAGTAACCTATTATTCTCATTCATAACACTCCGTTCGATGTCTCACTATGGGATATTGTAGCTCCCGTATTGCCAGACGAGCTTATCTCGAAATTCACCAAACCAACCAGAACTTAACAGGTAGAGCTCTGACTCAACAAGGTGCCCAGTACTGCTCGGGCCACACTAGGAGCAGAGACGTCTAGCCTGTAAAAGCAGACAAAAGTGAGCGGCGAGGACCAGCTCGCTGCTGCACAAATGTCTTGGATGGAAACACCCTTGAACAAAGCCCAGGATGTAGCCAGACCACGAGTCGAATGAGCACGCCGACCCGAAGGTGCCTGCAAACCCTGACTCGTATCAATAGCAGCCAGGTACACTTTGATCGTAGAGAAAGCTCTGTGTTTATCAATCAAGTCCTGTAGAAATGATAAAATCACCCCGACAGGACATTGAAAAGAGATGTGTCCTTTTTTTTGAAGGCACCACTCCTCATACACCCTCCACTTACAGTCATAGAGAGACCTGGTGGAGGAAGCTCTCGCACTCTGAATAGTGTTTATCACCTTCTGAGGGAGTCCCACTGTATTCAGATTGTACCACTCACGGGCCAGGCCCATAGTGCCCAGTGTTCTGGGCGTGGGTAAAAGATCGCCCCCCCCCGCCTGAGACAGTATGTCCCTGCGTAGTGGGAGCTGCCATGGCTGCCTGCACAGCAGCTGATATATCTCGGCCAGCCAGTACATTGCGGGCCAGTGCGGAGCTATCAGGATAAGTGTGTGGCGTTGTTCCCTCACTCTGGCCAGAGTTGGGGGTATCAGAGCCAGGGGTGGGAACGCGTACAGAAGGCCCGGAGGCCAAACGTGCGCGAGCGCATCCACGCCTAACGGCGCATTTAGATCGCACATTGAAAAGAACAGCTGACATTGAGCATTTTCTTTTGATGCGAACAGATCTACCGTGGCTCTGCCGTAACGCACCCACAGCTGACTCACAATCCTTGGATGTAGAGTCCAGTCTGCGTATAGTGGTGCACCTCTGGACCGTAGATCTGCCCCGAGGTTCATCACTCCTGGTACATGCGTCGCTCTCAGAGAGGAGACGTCCGCTGCTCCATAAGATCAGTTTGCGTGCCAGCATGTATAACTGGAGAGAACGCAAACCCCCTTGGCGGTTTATATACGATATTGTGGTCGTATTGTCTGTCCTCATGAGGACATGATGTACTCTGAGAAAAGGCAGAAAGCGTTTTAGGGTGAGAAACACCGCTAAAAGCTCCAGGTAATTTATGTGCGCCCGCTGGAGGTCTCTGCTCCAGAGACCCCTCACCGGGCGACCTTCGTAAATACCTCCCCAGCCTGTCAGACATGCGTCCGTGGTGACCACTTTCCGTGAAAGGACAGCACCCATAGGCACGCAACGTACTAGAAAAGTCGGGTGCAGCCAGTGACGCAGTGCCATTACACATTTCACCGTAACCATCCCAGTCGTACGACCAGGATGGCTGACGCCATGAGCCCCAGCAATCGCAGGCATGATCTGAAGAGAACATGTTTGCGCAGCTGGAAATGAGCGAGACAAGCTCTGAAAGCTTTCACTCTTTCCGCTGACAGGCGGGCTGTAAAGGGCACCGAGTTCAGGTGTAAACCCAGGAAGAGTACAGTCTGTGCTGGGCACAACATGCTCTTCTCTGTGTTTATTATGAAACACGGGTTGAGCAGGTGCTTTACGAGGACATTTGTCTGCGTAATAGCCTCCTGCTCCGACTGTGCGAGAAGCAGCCAGTCGTCTAGGTAGGTCACCAGGCGAATACCCTGTTATCTTAACGGGGCTATCGCGGCTTCCGTACATCGTACAAACACTCTTGGACTGAGAGACAGACCGAAGGGAAGTACTATGTATTCGTAACAGATCCCCTGAAATGCGAACCTCAGATATTTCCTGTGTGGGTAATATACTGGGATGTGGAAATATGCATCTTTCAGGTCGACTGATGTCAACCAGTCGTTTTGTCGCACGAGACACAGCAGAGATGTGTGAGTGAGCATTCTGAAGTTGTATCTTTTTAGATATGTGTTCAGAACCCTCAAATCCAGTATTGGCCGAATTCCGTTCCCTCCCCGTTTGGGTACGAGGAAATACTTGGAATAAAAGCCGCTCTGACTCTGCTCGGCGGGTACTATAGATATAGCCCTCTTTTCTAGAAGTGAGAGGATTTCTCTCTCCAGAATATGGGCTGACTCTCCTCGGGCTTGTGAATACAGAATGCCCGAGAAGCGAGGGGGGTGACATCGAATTGGAGTCTGTAGCCCCGTGTTACTGTCTTGAAAACCCAAGCAGATGTTGTGAGCATCTCCCACTGTATGCTCCTTAGAGCCAGCGGAGATGTCACGTCTCTTACCCTCTGAGTCTCTATTTGTTGTGTTATGGGGCCCTCTAGTGTCTAAACACGGTGGTACCCCAATTCGACAATCCCCACCGACACTGCGCATGCGCATGACGGTGGTGCCTTCACAACCCCAGCCGGCACTGCGCATGCGCGTGACGGTGTGCGTGAGGCCGTAGCTGCTCTCAGAAGGGGAACAGTTGACAGACTGTTTATTGTTTTTATTATTTTTCTTATCATTTTTTTGAGCTGCGCCCTTGGCCTGAAGCCTGGATGCGTCAGCGGAAAATGGTTTATGTGAGAAACAACAACAATATTGTGACATGTGTTTTTGCGGACTTGAGGATGGTGTTGAGGCATCTCTCGAGGCAGCGGGAACACATCTAGAGCTGGGGAACCGTGGACTTCCAGCTCTGTCACAGAGGGGAGAAGGGGGGGCTGTCAGGCCGCCCGCTTCTTCTTCCTCGACTGCTGGCCGAAATTCTGGGTTGGCTGCGCCTGGGCTGCAGCCGGAACCGGAGATTTTCTAGGCCAACTCACCCTCGTCTCCTGCCTGGGCTGGGGACTCGGGGCGGGCTGCGACCTCTGCTGTTTCGGTACTTTGAACCGAGCAGGGTTCGAGGCAGCTTGGGCGAAGGACTGCCACTGTGAAGACAGCGGCTGGACCCTTCGAGGGAGACAGAGGTGGAGGGCCTCGTCCCCCTTCTTTTTCGACTCGCATCTCCTCTGCATGGAGGCGAGAGCGGAGCCAAAAATCCCCTCGGGAACGATGGGCATGTCTAGCACATCCTCCCTTTCCCGGTCTGGGAGGTTGGTGAGGTTGAGCCATCTAGCTCTTTCCTGCACCACCATGATCCCCATTGCCTTGCCCGTGGCCTGGACGGCGCAGCGTTGAACACGAAGACAAATGTCTGTGATCGCGGCCATTTCGTCCAGAACGGCCGGTCCAGGATTGCTTGACAGATCCTCGCAGAGCTCTGCTTGGTATGCGGTTAGCAGCGAGGAAACTTTCAAAGCCCTGGCGGACAACGCTGCGGCTCGGTAGGAACGTTCAGTCATGGTCGACTGGAATCGGTCCGCCTTCGCTGGCAGCGTGGGGTTCCTGCTTGGTGACGGGACCAGCCTCGGTAGTAGGTGGGCTGCCACCAGCGGTTCCATAGGCGGTATGCGGAGCAGGCCGAGCCTCTCCATACCGTCACAGTCTAGGGAGGAGGCACCCTGGATTGGGGCCTTGTTGCTAAAGGGCTGGTCTCTCCATGAAACCGACACCTCATCCAACATCTCCGGGAAGACCGGAAGGAGTTGCCTCTTTGTCCTCGTTGCTTGGGGAAAATGTTTCCCCTCGTAACGGGACCTGGAGGTCTCCTTGGCCATTTCGGGCCACGGGATGTCTAGTCTGGACGCGGCACGCTGACACACGGCCTGCAGGTCCATGCTCAGACAGGGCGAAGCTGGTGTGCTATCGCCCGGGAGAGCAGCCATCGCTCCCGGCTTTGCAGCCTGAGCCGATGACATGAAGATATCGTCTTCTTGCTCATCCAAATCAGACAGGAAGAACTCAGAGGCACCCTCTTCGTCCTCCATATAATCCAATTCCAGGACATCCTCCGCGGGCGAAACCATGGTGAGGTCCAGCCGGGAGCCCCAGCTTGGTAAAGCGCGGGGCTCCGTTCCCGCGTCTCTTGCCGCCACCGGGTCCCAGCCTGACACGGCGCGGGACTCAGGTTCTGCAGCTGCCGCTGTTAATGAGCCCCAGACCGACACAGTGAGGGGCTCAATCTCTGCGGTGGACGCCCCCGCGTCTTGATTGCCAGCCGGCAAATCAGTGGACATGAAGGGGTCCTGCTAGCTAGCTTGGCCTGCTAACCGTCGGCGGAGGCTCTTTATGGTGAAACGGGCACAATGCCCGCACGAGCCGGGGTTGTCAATAGCCTCCTGGGCGTGTTCCAGCCCGAGGCAGGACGAGCAGACCTGGTGTGAGTCTGTGCCTGATATCTTCAACCCGCAGCCTCCGAGTCGAGCCTCCGAGTCGAGCCTCCGAGTCGAGCCTCCGAGTCCCTGACTCCTCTGGTGTGAGGGAGAGAGGCGTCCATCTTGTTCGCCACGTGGCGAGGAGAGGACCCGCTCGTAACAGGTACGTCGTCGATAAAAAAGTGTTACCAACCTGTCTTTAATCCGGAGAAAAAAAGGACGGTCTAGGTCTTTTTTCTCAAAGAATATTAACTGGTGTGTTAATATTCTTTTAATCCTCTCCTCCTCCGTGAGAAAGAGAAAAGAAAAAACGTCCTCGCTACCGTGGAGTCGGTAGTGAGGGAAAAAATCAAAACCGTACCTTAATTCCCGAGGAAGAAACGGCGAGGTCGATTATAATACTAACTGGTGTGTTAGTATTAGCAGTCTTCTTGAGAAGCAGGAAGGGTAGCCGGCGAGCGCCCGTCGACCGAAATTTAGATTTGGGTTCAGTTTGTGGACTGTTAAGCTAGCCCGGCTACCATAGAGATGTGCTCTGAAGCGAGAAGAGGTGTTTGAATGACGCATGCGACGTAGCGCAAGCTACTTATAGGGGGTGGATTCCCCTGATGCTGACGTCAAGATCACCAGCCAATCAGGATTGGCGTAATGAGATTGATGCTTCTGTTTGCTCCGCGATGAGGCGCATCCCATAGTGAGACATCGAACGGAGTGTTATGAATGAGAACTACAATAAGCATGTTAATGTTAATCTAATACAGCTCCGGTGATCCACTAGCACCTCTGGTATAAAATGGGTGATGTTAGCATAGCAACCGAATCTAAACTGACTACTTGCTATTGCTATCCTATTGTGGCATAAACCGTTTTCTACAGGCACATTTTACCGGCGTATTTTTATTATGATTCAACTTGTGATAGTCGGACACGCCTCGACATAAGAGAGACGTAAGCGACGCCACCTCTTAGCTCCGAAGCTCTTGCCTCTAGACCGACAATTTTTTGGAGCTGGAAGTGAAGCGGATTCCGGAACTAAGAGGCGACACCGCTGCGGTGTGAACAGGAAAAAACGGCACTTTTCAGGCTCCAGCTCCGAGCCGGAGCTGAAAACGCGTTGGTGTGCAAGGGGCATAAGAGCTGATTTATAGTGTCCAAAATAAATATTATGAAATATAGGTAATCCAGTGGTTTCACTACCATCCATCCATCCATCTTCTCCCGCTTATCCGTGGTCGGGTCGCGGGGGTAGCAGCTCCAGCAGAGAGCCCCAAACTTTCTTTTCCCTGGCGACATCAACCAGCTCTGACTGGGGGATCCCAAGGCGCTCCCAGGCCAGCGAAGAGATATAATCCCTCCACCTGGTCCTAGGTCTACCCCTTGGTCTCTTCCCAGCTGGACGTGCCTGGAACACCTCCCTAGGGAGGCGCCCAGGTGGCATCCTAACTAGGTGCCCGAACCACCTCAACTGGCTTCTTTCGACGCGAAGGAGGAGCGGCTCAACTCCGAGTCCCTCCCTGATGACCGAACTTCTCACCTTATCTCTAAGGGAGACACCAGCCACCCGGCGGAGGAAACCCATCTCGGCCGCTTGTATCCGCAATCTCGTTCTTTCGGTCATGACCCATCCTTCATGACCATAGGTGAGGGTAGGAACGAAAATGGCCCGGTAGACAGAGAGCTTTGCCTTCCGGCTCAGCTCCCTTTTCGTCACAACGGTGCGGTAAAGCGACTGCAATACCGCTCCCGCTGCTCCGATTCTCCGGCCCATCTCACGCTCCATTGATCCCTCACTCGAGAACAAGACCCCGAGATACTTGAACTCCTTCACTTGGGGTAAGGACTCATTCCCTACTTGGAGTGGACAGTCCATCGGTTTCCTGCTGAGAACCATGGCCTCAGATTTGGAGGTGCTGATCCTCATCCCAGCCGCTTCACACTCGGTTGCGAACCGATCCAGTGAGTGCTGAAGGTCGCAGACCGATGAAGCCATCAGAACCACATCATCTGCAAAAAGCAGTGGTGCAATCCTTAGTCCACCGAACTGCAGACCCCCCCCCCACGACTACGCCTCGAAATCCGATCCATGTATATTACAAACAGGATTGGTGACAAAGCGCAGCCCTGGCGGAGGCCAACCCTCACCGGAAATGGGTCCGACTTACTGCCGAGGACCCGGACACAGCTCTCGCTTTGGGAGTACAGAGATTGGATGGCCCTGAGTAGAGACCCCCTCACCCCATACTCCCGCAGCACCTCCCACAGTAACTCCCTGGGAACCCGGTCATACGCCTTCTCCAAGTCTACAAAACACATGTAGACCGGATAAGCGTACTCCCAGGCCCCCTCCAGGATCCTTGCGAGGCGCCTCACACCTTGAGCAACTCCGGAGAAGAATAGAGTCCAACCCCTATCCAGAAGTAAGGTTCCAGAGCCGACGCTGTGCGTAGAGGTGAGCCCAACCAGATCCAACTGGTACCGCTCCACCTCCCGCACAAGCTCCGGCTCCTTCCCCCCCAGAGAGGTGACGTTCCACGTCCCCAAAGCCAGTTTCTGCCGCCCGGGTCTGGTCCGTCGAGACCCTCCGCTTTCACTGTCACCCTTCTGGCAGCGCACCCGACCCCATCGATGTTTCCCGTAGGTGGTGGGCCCGCGGGACGGAGAAGCGGAGGTGTTGCCCACGTTGCCTTTTCGGGCTGGGCCCGGCCGGGCTCCGTGGCAAGCCCGGCCACCAGACGCTCGCCGACGAGTCCTCCTTCTGGGCCTGGCTCCAGAAGGGGACCCCGGGCTTCCTCCGGGCCGGGTATCCTCACTTCTTGTTCTTGTTTCTTTCATGAGGTCTTTTGAACCAATCTTAGTCTGGCCCCTTGCCTGAGACCAATTTGCCATGGGAGACCCTACCAGGAACACAAGGTTCCAGACAACACAGCCCCCAGGTTCATCAGGGCACACAAACCTCTCTACCACGGTAAGGTGCTGGTTCTTCAGAGAGGTTTCACTACCAATTTACCCAAAATAAACTTTTCACATCAAGCAGAACAAGGAAGCCATGTTGTAGTGAACAGGGAACTGAGCATAACATTGAAATGCTCATAACCCAAAGCTCTGTCAGGAAAGAATAAAATACAACAAACACCAGCGTCCAAAATTAGCTCAGGTTTGTCTGGGCTCAGCTAAAAATGTTGCCCTTTCACTGTGTTGAAGCCAGTGAAGGTGGTCCAGGCATCTGATCAAGATAGATCAATCCTGGTTACTTCCAGGATGAACAAGTGGAGTATTCTACAGCATTATGTCCGAGAGACATTACATTTTTGGATGAGAATTCGTATTGCTGTGTAATATTAATTTGCTGTAATATCTTAGCTAATGTTCTTTTAGAAAATACTTTGGAAAAACTCTGTGTTCAGTCTATTCTTGTTTCCATTCGTATGTCCTCCTTGTGGGATACATTTGACGCCATATCTGACAGCGTGGTTCCAAAATAAAAGAGCACTATCAAGGATGCATCTTGCTTGGCAATACTGAAAGGAAACCACATAAATTCATTACAAGAACTACAAATCATGTCAAAACTAACTGAGACAAACAGAACTACAGTTTAAAGGTTAGAGCTGATTGATGCAGCCTGGAAAATAACCATCTGTAAGTCCAAATAAAGGGTGAAATGTCAAGACCACAGTGCATCTTAAATTGCAAAAATTCAAAACTAGTTCTATTGATAACAATCCTAAATGTGTGTATTTGGGTACAGTTAAAGTCGGACGCCGTTAAAGAGGACATATAATGCATTTGCAGGCCCGTATTTGTATGTTGTGCTATTACTGCTGTATTTTACTCATACTGCCTGTGGCACAGCCCTTCTTTTCAACCTCTGTCTGAAATGCTCTGAAATAGCTTATTCCTCACCTCCTGAAAGCCCAGTCTGCGCTGATTTGTTAGCTGTCCGGTTCTGTTGTGATTGGTCAACTGCTTAAATGTGTAGGAAATGTAACGCCTCTTAGCATGTAACGTACAATGTACACCCTCACAATAGACTTTTATCAAACAAATACTGTGAGCAGCCTCAATTTAACATAACTCCAAGTAAAAGGCATGATGTACTTTTAAGCTGGCCATCTTTTGCTGGGCTAATTTTAGTTGGAAGGAGGCTACTATGAAATGAAAACAGTGACTGAGTGCATTCACAGCAGGTATGATATCATCAAATAAGGTAAGCAATAATTTAACTATGAAGTTAAGACAGAGAGTCTTAGCAGGCCCAACAGCGCCAGAGTTATTTTCAATTTAGCTAACCCAAAGGAAGATTGCCAAGCTAAAGTTGATATCGGCAGAATCATTTAAACAGACCTCAACATTTGAACACGTTTCAACATGATGTTGTGACAGAAAAACTTACTCCACAGTACTACGCAAGTTTATGGAAGTTGGTGGGTATACAGCCTACAACCACACACGTTTAAACTTAGCAACTTAGCAGAGGCTAGCACTTTGTTTGCAACTTAACTTCCACAACAGCTCCACACCTTAACCCCCAGTAGAAGCTACATCCTATTTTTCAAACTAAACCAATCAAAAAATAATAAAGCTCATCAACTTAGCTAATGTAGGCAACCTATGGGATTAGTTTTGTATCATAAAATAAAGCAACACTTTCTCAGAATAAAGCAAAACTATGAGTTTTAAAGAAAAAAAAACTGAGTCAAGCAAAATAAAATAAATTTCAAAAATAAAACTATAAGTCGCAAACAAATCATTTGTGTAATCATGTAAACTATAAGTCATTTTTCTTTGTTTTAACATAGGTTTTTGTTTGCAGTTCTTGTTTCTTCTTTCTCAATGATCAGACTTTTGCTCTCGCTGCAGCTTTCTCTTTTGCGCTCCCTGATTTTTTGTTTGAGATTCTGACACAAACCTCCCAGGTGGGCAGGACTTTCAGGGGTGCGTCCCCATTGGCTACTCAATGTTTGAGTGACAGCCCAGTCCTCCAACGATTGTACAGTGCAGGAAGCTGCGGTGCGGTAGCTGAGCTTGGATAGAACACCCCAGAAGAACCAGCATTTCAATTATTATAATACTACAAGTGAAAATATATGCAAGTATTGATCATTTGTGTTGTTTGTGCAGTAGGCCTACTATACGGTCTGTTTCTTTATTGTGTTAAGTGAGAAGTAAAACTGTGCTATGAAAGTTAGCTTTTGATACCTTTAGATCCATAACAATGCAAGCTAAGTAGCCAAACAGTTAGCTACATAGCTAGCAGTGAGTGAGCGTTCAGACACCGGCGCACACACTCAAACGGACTCGTGTGCCTGCCTGACTCTACCAACAGACTTTCATGATTCTGTTTAGATATGCAAGTATAAGCCATGATAGCTTATTTTATTAACACGCTAATTTGATATGAAAATCAATTTAACTTTGTAGGAAAACCTACCGTCCATGACTGCCCCTGAGCTGTGTTTTATTTGTTAACTTCATCTTTTTTATTTCCTAAAACATTTATTTTCCTCTCATATTAACAGTGTGGATCATTGAGACAGCGTGGTGTACATAGGTCTTATCCCATTTTCCAACTTCCTCTGAGGGGACAGCACGGAGGGTGGGCATGAAGAAAGACCGGTGTTGCAGTATAACGTGAGTCATGACCATAGACTGTATATATAAAGGTCATGACAACTGGCGGCATTCTATTATTTTCGTCATAGGAATCCGGGGCGTGTACATTGAGGACCCATTGTTGACTTACCATGTCGATCGCCTTGTTTGTCGTTTACGTTCATCTTTTGCTATATCTGCCTTCCTAAGATCACTTTGATGCACATTCAGTACTCATATGTGAGGTTGTGGGTGAGAGGTGGATATCGTGACGCTTACAGGGAGGTATCGAACATTACAAAGTAGGTGACTGTGTGGATGCCTATTCAAAATATTGCAAACTTGAATAAATTATTTAAATTATATATTTGTGTCCGACTTTCATTTGTACATCGTTCTTAATGTGATGTATAGTAGCTCTGATAGCGGTCCATACCTTCAGACAGCCTCAAAGTAAAACAAGTCGTTTATTCACAGCCCGAACGCTCATCGAGATGACTGGATCACTCATGACAGGTTGTGATCAGCTCCGATTAAATTGTGATATCAATGCTGTAGCTATTCTCCAGGGAGCAGGTTTTTTTTATGAAATACCTGTATCCCTCTCATCACAACAAGACTCTACACTGTGCAGGAAAAACAATTATATACATGAAAATAACCTTGATGCATGGGAATGAAACACACAAACTATCTTCCGTGGCTATACTGATATGTCACAGTAACGGTCAACCACAGAAATGTAAGTCCAGCGGGGCACAAGTTGAATACATATAATACAGTAGTTATATTATGCCTTTAAGCCTATACGTTTAACCCATAAGAACCCGGACCCATTTCTACTTTTGGGGAAATTAAGGGGAACGTCATTTAGACTAAATGGACCACCTAGAACACATTTCTGACAAGTAACCCCCCCAGTGTCAAATATCTGAAATGTGACATATATGTCACATTGGGCTTTAATGGTAAAGTAACTCTTATTTATAACTTCATTAATGAGGATGATTTTTTTGGTTTACATGTGTTATATGTTAACTAAATATAATTGAATCAGCTAAATTAACTGAGCAGATCATAATCATATTTGTAATTGTGCATATATGTAAACTTACGTTTACTGTGAATGTTTAGGGTTAATGTCCCGATGTGACATCAGTGTCACAGCAATATTTATGGCATTAGTTTCATATCAATTTCATCAATAAATGTTTCTACAACAGGTTATATGTAATCAGAATCAGAAAAGAGCCCAAGACAGCTTAATGTTTAACAAATGACATGTCATGTACGCATTTTTATTCTTAAATGGCTTGAATGTTAACTTTAGCAACAAAAAACCTTTCCAAATGTAGCTAGTTCTGTCACATGTGTTAGCCTGGCACATGGACATCTTGGACATGTTGTTATGGGAACAGAAAAGCAAATGACAAGGACCATAACCCACCAGACTGTTCAGTGTGTGTCACTTAGGGACTTCATGAGATAAAAAAGGCTAAAGCTGTATAAGGAACTTTCCAGAACATTTAAAGTTCATGTGACACCTGTGTCTGCAATTCTGTCTGCCTTCCGTGTTGCACCATGAGGACCCACTGATATAAAATGCTTAACTGTCTAAGTTGCAACCATGCACTTTTTGGAGGGCTAAGCGCCAGCTTGACATATTTTTGGCTTCATTTATAGAAGGAAAGACAACAGTGATAGTTATGTTTCAGAATAACATTTATTGGAAATTGTTAGAACAATCTCACTGGTCACCGGCTTGAGCTTCAACCTCAGGATCCATGTATCTGTGATCCTCTCCAGAATGGAAGTAGTCATCACATGCAGAGCATCAACTAGTTCCTGAACAGTGTCCTTCACATGCTGATATCCAAGAGAGGGAGTCACACAGTCACAAGATGGAGGAACAGAAAGCAGTATTCAATGTTTACTTCAGATTAGCTCCACGTCAGAAATGAGCATGCTTGATGTCTCTCTCCATAGAGGCTGAATCATCATGTTAATCACATAGCTATCATCTGCCTCAAACAGTCCTGATGCTCTAATAGGTCATCACACATCCTGTCATGCTCACAGCTACAGCTGGGATACCTTTGTTATCATGTTACTCTCATATTGGAAGAGGACATTCAGGATTTTGCCAACAGAAATAATAAACTGTGTGTGCGTGTGTGTGTGTGTGTGTGTGTGTGTGTGTGTGTGTGTGTGTGTGTGTGTGTGTGTGTCTAAGAAGTACAGCCTTTACAAAAGAAATCTGCATTGACAGAGGGCTCCCCAACACAGTACGTGTGGTACCACATAGTGCACCCAGTGCACTCGATCTTAAAATAAACAGAAAAAAGACATGTTAGAATATTGACAAACATTTTACATCACTCATCCAGAGTAAGCAGTAATGAAGTTGTTTACATTTCATTAAGCAAGCAATGTATAGTTTTAGATCTTAGCTGTTTTCCTTTCTGTTTAGAGTCCATGCTCAGAAGTTTCTTCAACTGCTCCAGTGTCCTCCCATAGTGCAAAGACATGCAAGTTTGGTGAATTAAAGTAAACATTTATAATATCTGTTATAGAGAGTGTTCACCCAGTGATGTAGAGGTAACCAATCCAGGGTGTATCCCAGTCTTCCAGCCAAATGTTGGTCAGGAAATAAATACAACTTATTACCCATTCATTCCCATGCATCAAGGTTATTTTCATGTATGTAATTGTTTTTCCTGCACAGTGTAGAGTCTTGTTGTGTTGAGAGGGATACAGGTATTTCATAAAAAAAACCTGCTCCCTGGAGAATAGCTACAGCATTGATATCACAATTTAATTGGAGCTGATCACAACCTGTCATGAGTGATCCAGTCATCTCGATGAGCGTTCGGGCTGTGAATAAACGACTTGTGTTTTACTTTTAGGCTGTCTGAAGGTATGGACCGCTATCAGAGCTACTATACATCACATTAAGAACGATGTACAAATGAAAGTCGGACACAAATATATAATTTAAATGATTTATTCAAGTTTGCAATATTTTGAATAGGCATCCACACAGTCACCTACTTTGTAATGTTCGATACCTCCCTGTAAGCGTCACGATATCCACCTCTCACCCACAACCTCACATACGAGTACTGAATGTGCATCAAAGTGATCTTAGGAAGGCAGATATAGCAAAAGATGAACGTAAACGACAAACGAGGCGATCGACATGATAAGTCAACAATGGGTCCTCAATGTACACGCCCCGGATTCCTATGACGAAAATAATAGAATGCCGCCAGTTGTCATGACCTTTATATATACAGTCTATGGTCATGACTCACGTTATACTGCAACACCGGTCTTTCTTCATGCACGCTGGGCGTTGTTGTTATCACTAGCTCAGTGTCATTTCATTTGACCAAATATCTTTACATATACATTTAATAGATTTTATTATTATCCACCTTTTTGTTTTATGTCCTTTTATTTAAAACATTCTTTGAGACTTCATCTTCTGGTTCAAATTTCAATAAATGTAATTTGTATAATCACTCTTTTGTCTTTATTCTACATGAAAATGTTAGAGATTCCATTCAAATCTGTTTATTATTCATATCTTCCTCAGGAATAGTATGTCGAATTTTTAATGCTAAATGTATATCATTTTCTCACAGGATATAGAATGAGACAACACCGTTTGTATCCATTGTGTATGAATGCTTCAGCTCTTCAGACATGTTCCTAATTGTGTTGGTATGCAACCGGTCTGGTCTGTTTAATAAAGCAAATCTGCCACTTTTATATTGTAGAATTTGTTAAATTAAAGCTGCAGTCTTTAATTGTTTTTCCTAAACATAGCAATATATGCTTTTGAAATGTAAAATGTCTTTGAAAAATAATAGTATACAGTTTATATTGTGCATCACCTTTAGCTTGAAACTACATAGATGTGTTTTTTTAATCTATAAAATAAATAAATAGACAGACGGACACTTTATCAATCCCAAATTGGGAAATGATTTAACAGCAGCAGTGTGTTCAGGTATTACAATATTTAAAGTTGGAACAAAGTATAAACTACACATTACAAGTATAATACACAGCAATCCATAAAATAAGTCCGATATGTTAATGAAAACTCCCCAGGAGACACCAACACGAACGTGGCCGAGTGGACTCTGGAGTTTGCTGCATGAGTTGCACTGTATGATCTGTGGTGTAGTGGGCTGTCACTCAAAAACTGAGTAGCCAATGGGGACACACTCCTGAAAGTCCCGCCCACCTGGGATGTTTGTGTCAAAATCTCAAACAAAAAGTCTGATCATTGAGATAGAAGAAACAAGAACTGCAAACAAAAACCTATGTTAAAACAAAGAAAAAATACTCATAGTTTACATGATTACACAAATGATTTGTTTGCAATTTATAGTTTTATTTTTGAAATTTATTTTATTTTGCTTGACTAATCAAGCCAACTAAAGTTGAAAGTGACCGTAACTTTACAGCTTGTAATCGTAGATTGACCTCAACACAATTTCTACACAGTTTTAGGTAAAGTTGGTTGGCTGATAAGTTGTGTTATATTTGAGCAACTTAGCCAAGGCTAGCAATGTGTTTGCAACTTAATTTCCACAACAGCTCCACTCTTAAGCCCCAAGTCGTAGCTACATTGTTTGTTTCAAGCATACCAAATCCACAAGTAATAAAGTTTACTTACAGGTTGTAACAGTTCTAACCAAGCGGCACACTGGGGCAACGCCATGAAGCCAATAAGGAAATGCCACTGCAGTACATCTAGTGGCCGGTAGGGGGAAGCCGCAGAAGGGAGCAATTGCCATAAACCCCCATGTTAAAATGTCCAACTTTACATCAGAAAGAAACATGTTTCCATCTTGGTTAAAAAAAACCACATTCATTGTATAGTTAGATCGAATTGAAGGCAAAGATTATTTGACACATATTGAGAATTGCTACTTATATCTTTGTATTCTCTATTAAAAAATGTAGTAAAAGTGATTCTTGCAGTGAGACAACCGAACAGAGGAAAATTAAAAGCTAATGTTATGAGATTCCAGACCAGTACATGACATTCACTAAGGCCCGTCCACACGGAGACGAAAACAAAAACGAACCGAGGTTAGATATAAAAAAAGTCTTCCGTCCACACGGAATCGGCACCAGAAACGTGTCCGTCCACACGAGACTGCTCGACCCTCTGGAGACGCTGTAGTACATATGCCGGGCCTGTAAGTGGCGCTGTACTTCCGCCACAAAATACACCAAAAGCAGCGAATAAGACACCCTGAGCATGGTTGCCATGGTTGCCTGGTTGCCCTTCTGTTTATTCTCTGCGGTGGATTTAGCAACATGTAGTTCATGTAGTTCTCCATGTCCACTTGTTGCTGATGGTTGTGGTAGAGGAGCTGTAGATTTTGCACTAACATCTGTAGCATGGTCAGTTGTGTCTGGAGCACGAAAGCAACCCTGTGATCCACCATTGTTGTTATTGTTGGCGAAACACATCAGCAATGACGCGGGTGACGCGGGGTGAGCAGCAGAGATCGGGAGAGGCGGGGCTATGGCATCATCGTTATCAGGAAATGATCGTATAGGCAGGGCGTACACACAGAGCAGTTTGGCCCCCCAGAGTGTTTCGTCCACAGATCTACCCACCTTGGGAGCCGTTATCGTTATCCGCGTTTCCGTGTCGGCCTCGTGTGGACGAACCGTCTTCTATACGATAGAGAACTGTAGCGGATACAAGCCGTTTCGTCTCCGTGTGGGCGGGGCCTAAGATACTACACTTTTATTGTGAAAACAAAAATCTGCGCACTGAATCGTTTTGTAGTCTAACAGGACCTTCATTTGATTGTGACGTTGCACCTCAGAGAAGGTTTGGTTATAGGCTTATAAAGTGTGGCAACAAATGTCAGCTGGTCCAATGCACCTATGTCCACATGTAAGTGATCAGCTGATTACTTCTATTTGCCTCACTTTATGAGCTTCACAATACTTGTGCCTTGTACCGCAGAGTTTACAACTCAAATAATTGGTGCCAATCATCAGTCAGATTTGAATGTGTAATCTAACATTATCAGTAAGTAAGCAAATACAAATAAATGTATTGAAATGTGAATCAGAAGTTATCAAAGATGAACCATCAAATATTTTTTAAATAAAAAGCATATAATAGACAGAAGGTGTTAGGCAACTAAATGTATAAAAAAATTAATTTTGTCAAATAAAGTGACGGACTAGGCCTGTACAGGTGGTAACAGCTATTCCCATCATGGGCTCATGGTTCTGCAGGTGCAGCTCGTGCAGGTCCTCCTCCATCAGGCCTGGTCCTCCTCACAGAGGAAAGAGCTCTCCCTACCTCAGTCCTCTCCATCCAAACCAACATGACAGGATGTCCATCACACTGAGGTTGCTCCACAAAGTATTTGTAGCTCTCTGGACACCACACTGTCTCAATTGATCCACACTGTGAATATTAGAGGGGATGAAAATATTGTAATAAATGCTTTAGACAATAAGAAATATAAAGTTAAATATTAAGAGTTGCTCAGTTGTTTTAGATTGTCAATATTATTACTGTATAACTTATATCTCACGTCTGAAGGTTTAATTTAAAAGAAGAATTTGTCTAAAGTCAAGTAGCTAGAACTGGTACTTATAGTTTTAATGATACAGTCTGGTTATAATGCTGTTTGGAGGAGGCATCACAAGTAACCATGGGTGACGTCACAGACACTACGTCCATTTATATATACAGTCCTCCATTAGTAACTGTTGCAAATATCCAAATGTCAAGTGTGCGTGGTTCAGGAAACAGTCCTGCGTAAAAGTGGTAAAAAAGAATTCCAGCAACTTGTTCTTAAACTCCTCTTCCTTTGATAGAAACCAAGGTCCATACAAAGGTTCCAACAAAGTTTCCATTCCCATTGCAGAAAACCGCGTCTCTTCGACATGGTGTCACAGGTATACAAACAACACTGCCGTAGCTGTGTTGGAGCGCTGGTCAACAGAAGTGTGAGTGTTACATATAGTGCTGTCATTATGTATGGAATAAAACAAAGGAGCAATCGGGGCATTTCAGGAAGGGGGGGAGCAGTGTTTGTGTTTTGGAGATACAGCTCATTTCTCTCTCTCTCTCAGTCGCCCAATTGGTCAAAGCGGGCAGCACTACTATCGCTGTGCTTGACTGACAGTTAAACACAAGGGCTATAACAATCTTCAACCCTCTGACCTCTTAAAGATAAAGCCTTTCCCATGTTTTCTGATAGTGTGATAGAGTACTTTCAAATAAAGAAGCCTCAATAATTACTTCCATACCCACCTTTTCTCTGGGTGGGGAACCTACACTTTTGTTCAGGGGTTGTTCAGATAACTACCTCAGAACTATTTATCCTAAAGAAATCGTTGAAGACAGTTCACTTCCTCTTTGAAGAGGCTCTCCAAACATTGCTCTGAATTGCAATCTCAAGTAGTTCCAGTTCTCTTGATCCCATACTTTCAATTGCAGTGACCATTGCCTTCAAGTACCAAGAGTTTAGAGTAAATTACAGGCCTGATAAATAAAAAAAGGAAAAGTCTGGCAGGGGTATTTTCTCACTAGATTATGGTAACAAGACCTCCTGGCTCTGTACTAGCAAGGCTGTTAAGATTGAAGGATGATTAGAAGCTAAACTGCACTCTCATAATGATCAGTCAAAAGACCCGGCCTGAGTTTGCAGCAGGCCCACTTTGTTTCTGTGCGCTTTGATGTCTTTGCAGTGTGAGAGACCTTTTTTAGGCTTGTTCAAAAGACTCTATTTTTGTTTTGCTACTGACTCTGCACTTCTGAGGCAATTAGTGTACAACAGAGGTGAGAACTGCATGGAGCTATAACTGATTAACATGAAAGGGACCACCATGAGTGAAGTTACTTAAAACCAAGACGTATTCTAATACGAGAATATCCTGTCTGACCACAGGTTTTCCTTTAAAGCAGTGAAACAATGTCAGCTTACAAGCCTTGACAATTTAATATTCATTATAATCATTAAACAGAGCAAATTACTCCATGTCTTTAACAGTAAAACACTGTTGTGTCATGTTTTTACTGGCACTAACCCCACTGTGTATACTGATATTACTTTAGCTTCTTGTTCAAATCGTTTTCAATGATCCTGTGTGTTTTAACAAACCTATACAACAGCTGCGATACCAGGAGAAAAATAAACATGTAGTGAAAAAGAAAAGAAGGAAAGGAAGCAGACAATTGGTATAATACACTGGTAAGTTAATGGGCTACGTTATTTTTTAATAATCAATTTAGATTGTATTTACAATAATAATAATAATAGCCAAGACAGACATAACAAGAAAAACAAAAATACAGAAAAAGAACAATACTCACAGAACGACAATTTAAAGGGGACCTATCATGCAAAATGCACCTTTGTACGTCTTTTATACATGAATATGTGTCCCTGGTGTGTCAGGGAACTCACCAAGTGTCAGAAAACACAACCCTCTCTCTTTTCCTCCATACCCAAAACCTCTAAAAACGGGGCTGCAACGGATCTGATACAGACTGATACAGATTTGAAATTGTTTTGACGAGGTCAGTGACGAGGAGCTCCGCCTATATGGCCAACTCTCCACCAATCAGGGGAATGAGAGGTTGCCTTGGCATGGTAACAGCATGGTAACATGACACTCGTAACTCGGCCCCCTCCTTTGCAGGGGGGCGTGGTCAGCTGCATCCCATGCAGGGGTGGAGGAGAGCAAAATAGAGCGAAATGAGCCATGGCTAAAATGCATGATCTGTTTGGTATTTTGAAAAAGAAAAGGTATAAATATACCTTATATAGGTATGACCCTACAATATATTATTCAAATATAGCATGATAGGTCTCCTTTAAGTAGGGTTTGGGAGGGATTACAGTTTTAATTTATTTAATTGCATGTGTTTCTATAAACACATGCATGCACATGGTCTTGCATCATTACATGTTTTACTCCTGAACATATACATTTACATTATTTTTATTTCATTCTGAGCAATGCTGTTGAAGGTGGGCAGGAGAAGAAGTTAATAAATGCCTGAAACAATTCCCCTCTCATTGGCCAGGCTTTTATTCTAGATTTGATCCTGATGTTTATGGTATATTTTATGGATACCGTTTGACGTGTTTCGCTTAATAATAAATGTTATTTGCAAATAAGAGAGGTAGAACAATCTGATGTGTTTTTATAAATGCAGTGGTATACAGTACATCAATAATGTTTGGTGATTTTTGACATGATATATGGGAACTTCACGCATCAAAGACTGACAGCATACAAGACGATTAATGGGCAACAGTAGCTCAATTCGCAGACTTAATTTGATTCAAATCCTTTTATTTCCATTTCCCTTAAATTGTCCATATAGTTGCAAAGAAATCAAGATTGAGTCACTTAATAGCCCATAAAGGTAACTAATATTGTTACATAGCTAAAGTAAATGTCAATTATATATTACAATATGTCTTGTTAATAAACTGTCCAAACAGAAGTTTCAATTTTGATGAGCCCAAAACACAGAGTACCTGATTGTCTTGCTGAAGAAATTGCAGAAATCAAATATGTTTGAAGTCACATGCTCAGCAATATGGAAAAGCAGTGCGATAAAGGCAATTAAGCGGCAATGTTGTTTTGACAGTAGGTTGCACGTCTCTTTTCTGCTGCTGAGACTGAGAGAGGTATTTTAAAACTATCAGCACCAAAGTCTGCTTAACAGCTGGCATGCCCTCATTTGTTGGCCTAAACACTGAAGTTGAATGCTCACTAAGTAGTTATATCTTACTTTAGAGAGTGTTTCTAAGTAATATCATTACGCTAAACGACAGCAGGTAATTACAATATGGCTAATTGCTGTAATTACCTGATTTGAAAAACGATTGTCTCAAAGGG
Source organism: Pseudochaenichthys georgianus (assembly GCF_902827115.2). NCBI lineage: Eukaryota > Metazoa > Chordata > Actinopteri > Perciformes > Channichthyidae > Pseudochaenichthys > Pseudochaenichthys georgianus. Next base: position 16,017,451 of record NC_047506.1, read on the forward strand.
ACATGCCAGTCTTTTGCTTTGTAAGGAGACACAGCTGTTGGCGACTGTAGCTGTTGGCAACTCTAGCTGTATAAGAGATAGTCCTAATTACAGTGTAATACACACAAATTAGTGTCTGTCTAATTAACATACATTCATAAGACGAGAGGACATTTGGGAAAGCAGTGGATGACGTGTGTGATCTAAGAACCTTACAGCAAAGATAAAAGGGTACATAAAAAAACGTTCTCACCTTACTATAACCTGGGGCATTGCCATGCATCATCAGTGTTGTGCTAGTTACTGAAAACCAGTAACTAGTTACCATTACTAGTTACTTCATTTCAAAAGTAACTCAGTTACTTTACTGATTACTTACACCAAAAAGTAATGCGTTACTGTGAAAAGTAACGTTTTAGTTACTTAAAAAAAGGGCTCCCATTATATTAATGCCCTATAGCCTTCATTTCAGTACTGTTATTGCATTGGAGAATAATACAATCTGTTGATCAACTTGACATGCATTATATGCAATCTGGATAGCATCGATATTAGCTGGCTTTACATTTTTGTATATTCTTTCTCCAGGTAGTTGGAAAAAGTTTTCCGTTTCATATGCCGTGTGCCGCCCGGACATGCTATCATGCTAACTAGCTCCCTGAAAGCTTGTGACTCCACTGTAGCAATAGCCTGCATGTGTTCTACAACATACCATGTAATGGCTTTATCGACTTTTCCCTGGCTAGCAGTCCCTTGGTTAAAATCCAGCCGCTGTTGCTTAGGTGCAGGTGGAGGTGGAGTGGCGTCGGCTGAGTCTCTGTGGTCTTAGCTACTAGCTTCGTCCCAGCATGTTGTTTTTGCAGATGTTTTAAGAGATTTGAATGACTGGTTTGGGCAGTAGATAGGCTATTTGACCCGCCAGGACACAACTTACATTTAACTAAAACGTTCTTTTCTTTGTGCTCGACAAAAGTGAAATAGTGAGAATATCTCCAGGTGGAGAAACTAGACTTGAGCTCCGCCGCCGTCATGACAGTCTTGTTAGTAAACAACACAAACACGCCCACAGCCCGTCTCCGCATGTGACACAGGAAGTATTTAAGTACATTTACTCAAGTACTGTACTTAAGTACAGTTCTCATCTCTGTTCAACTGGCTGTTGACTATATAAAAAAACTAACGCAGTAACGGAGTAACGCACCATGTAGTAACGGTAACTGAGTTACTGAATTTAAAAAGTAACGGCGTTACAGTAACGCGTTACTTGTAACGCGTTAGTCCCAACACTGTGCATCATTAACTGTTAGTTACATATTACATATCACACGGCGTGTGGCGCAGTGGATAGAGCCTTGGTGTTCGGATCAGGGGGTCACAGGTTCAAACCCCACTGCAGTCAGCATGACGTTGTGTCCCTGGGCAAGACACTTCACCCCAAATTGCTCCTGTGGGGATTGCCCACAGTATTGAGTATGTAAGTCGCTTTGGATAAAAGCGTCTAACATGTAATGTAATGTAATATTGCCCTATGTTCACTCAGTAAGATAAGAAGGTAATCCTTTCTGAGAGCTGCAGTTGATGAGGGTGTTATTTGCATGTTTTTCACACTTTGAATATCTGGATGCATGGAAAATAAAGTTTAGTTTAAAACAAAAAACAGAACTACTAAAATGTGTAAAAACTTCAAACTCCACTCACCATTACAAAAGTCAAAACTGTTTCCATTCATCTTTTATCATCGGCTGTGTCCCCAAACACTTTTTGTTACAAAAGTCCCCACTGGTCACTTTTTGTTACAAAAAACCTGTGAAACTGTTTGCCATTTTCTGTCATGAGCTTGTAAGCTTGCCTTTGGCTAAGTGAGATCAATGCATTTAAATGTGAAGTTGGGGGTATGGGCCTGCCTTTAATTCCTTTAAGGATGTGACCTCAGACACCAAAACATTGGAGGCATGTTGAGCCACTTACCACTAGGGAACTTCAGTAAGACCCGACTGTTAGTGGTGAGCACATTATTAGTGCTGATAGGAAAATTAGTGCTGATTCACTGAGATTTCCCTATGGACCCGTGCAATGATGACTCATTTGAAACTGACTGCCTCTGTTTGTGTGATCTGTATTTGTGCTTGTGTGGCTGGGTGGTGTGTGTTACACGTGTGTGTTTAGTTGCCAGAAGTACAAAAGTAACATGCAGACCTCTCAGTTCGTCATGCTTGTCTGCGTCATGTGTGTGATCCAAGAACCTCATCAGGGCGAAGAGTCTTAGAATATCTCCGGGATCTGCAGGCATTACAGGGAGCAGTATATTTGTTCCATACAACCTTCGAAAAAGGACATTTCTCGTCAGGCTTCCAATCTGCCTTTATTTAATTCTCAGGTAGTGCTCCCCGTGGTTGCTATCCACTTGAATGCCAACAGGCTTTAAACAGGTCCCATAGATCTGTGTGTGTTTTCGTATGTGTGTATTTGGATACAATTGCAAATCAAGGCGCACTAGCAGTTTATTTTGTACTGGTCTAGAGATTTTTTTTTTATATTGAAGTTAAAAGCATCAATCTGGTGCACTTTGAGAGCAACATTAAAGGTCATGGCCATTTCTACTGATCATAATTCCATTGTTGAGGTCTACTAGAATAGATTTATATTGTGTAATTTTCCAAACTCACATTGGTTTCTCATACAGCATCTCTGTAAAGTATGTGTATTCACCGATATTCACTCTCTGTCCTAAACGGCTTGTTGGAGCTCCTACGGTCGAATAGTCAAAAAATCAGCTCCTATCGTCTATCCTTATGGTCTATTCCTTGACCTCTGTGTGAAACGTCACAGGCCACTGAGGTACTTCTGGGTCATTTCACTCCGTTAGGAAGGTTCATAAGCAAAATTGACTATTCGACCGCAACCCTGGAGTGGCGTTCCGGTGCGTTACGGCAGCACTACACCACGTGATGACACGTTACGCTCGTGTTGTGTTCAATGGAACCTGTCCTTGGCCAGGAAAAACAGGCAGTCGCTTGTTGAATTCTGTTGCGGTCTAGATTTCTTAAATGTTTTGTTTCCTTCTGCGCTGCGTTGCATTGCGTGCATGGCATCCTTCTGCAGGTAACGGGGAGACGCGCTCTGGCGGTGGTCTCGTTCAGGATCCGAAAATACAATTTAAATATTTTGCACACTTATTCCACCTATTCCTAGCCACACTGGTTACGGTACTGCGTGCCAATGGTGGCACGCGTGCCTAGGGTTGCCGACACCAGACCAAGCCCCCAGGAAGTGCGCCGGACTGAGGAAAATACTCGTTGTGGCCAAACGGCGATACTACACTTCCGTATCAGTCGCTGGGCCCGGAAACACTTTTCCCCATTGACTTACATTGGGAAAGAGTGGTCTGTAAATCGTTGGGTAATTTTTTAAAACTAAATAACTACCCAGTATGAACATTTGTATAGCCCTTATTAAAAACATTCGGTCCTCAAGTTGTAAAATGTGCTAATAACGTTATTAGGAGAGTTATTTTCCTCGGCATTATGAACGTGCATCTAACCCACGGGACCGCGCCGCCCGGCACGTTCATGTTACGTGTTCAGTACTACATGAGTTTTACCTTTACCCATGGATGCACAATAAGAACGGATTATATGATTATATGAATACTTTCGTGACGTTTCGCTCTCTCAAAAGTTGGGCCCTTTTGTCTTCATGCGCCAATGAGCAACTCTCATAGGAATTAACGAAGCCCCGCCTCCCACGCTGTATCCAGTTGTTATTATACATCCATGCCCCAGACACACTTTGTCTTCTCTAATATTGCTATTAAAACATAGATTTGCATATATTCATATATGGATAAATAGATTTAAATGTATACAGACATATATGTATCTAACTGTGGATTCTTTAGTTATACTTTTATCAGCCATTATTGTAAAATGAAACCTGTCAGCATAAGTTACATTCTGTTTATGTGCTATGCCGCCACAGTCAGACCAGTGTGATACATCTACTTCATTGGACTTTGAGGTAGATTTGAAGTGAAATATGTTAATCAAATATGGCACCTATGTAAAATATATTTCCTTCACATGGAATTAAGATATTTCTCTGTATGTATTTCATTGATCTCAGGTAACAGTTCTATTTTAAGGCTCATTCATAATCACACCCAGGCTTTACTTGAATTACTTGCACTCTCTAACTTTCAGCCCTTTATCATGATAACATATTACCCAACTCCTGTGGCAGAAAAATGACATAGGAAGCTAAATTATACCAAATATGCACTTGAGAAATGGATACTAACAGGTGATGACATGTCTATGTGAGGACTAGATATCGGATTCCTGCTGTGGTAAGATGTAGGATTCAATCCCAAGGTGAGAAGTTGTTTTTTTATTTGCTGTATCTGGGCCTGAAAAGGTCCTTTATTTTGGTTCTGCATGGCAGTCTTCAACTCATTATACAATATCTAACTATTACAAATCTGTGCAGGTCTTTGGGGGTTCGGTGAAATGTGTATACAGGAGGGCCTTCATTGTTCTTATTCAGGCATGCAGTTTGGAAAGATTTGATTACTAATAGTAGGCCTGGATACTGTATATCTTTAGTAAGTCCATCGTTGAAATAGGATCTTAGGAAGTATTCTGATTCTGAAAGAACCAGGGGATTCCCTCAACTCACCACACGTTTCCAGCAGCCCCTCAAAATATACAACAACTGCCCTTTGCTCATTATGTGCACCAAGCAGGGGTGCCTCCTTGTAGGAATTTCCACTTATGGTGCCTGAAAACAAGTCCTCCTTGCAACTCATATAAATAATTAGAATTGGAGAGTGTAGCTGCAGCTCTGGTGGCATTTGAGAAGCTTCCACTGCTCTGTGTTTACATCTTCCAATGGCGCTTACTTCAGTGAACAAAAAAAAAGGCACATACTGCAGGTTGTTTTATTTCCAAGCACCTTCGTGCAATGTTTGGTCCTTACTTGCCATTTGTTTATTATGGAGTCAGAAATGTAGTTAATTTAACAGGGGATTCCGTTTTCCCCCTGCAAATGGTTTCTGTTTAACTGCGTTTGCTCTTTGGACAGTTGTTGTAATTCAGTCCATCCAGAGATTGCCCATGATTTGAATGCGAGGAATTTACATTTGCGTGGATATCAAATTGCCCTGAACTGATTGTTTTCCTCTCATACTTACCAGAAAATGCTAGCTATACAGTGTTTGAGCAAACTGACTGACCTTTGTATGATGATCTACAGGTCCACATAAAGATTTTCTGTCATAACACTGTGTAGAACAATCAAACAAGCTTGTGTGTACCACATAGAATACCCCCCATTCAGCTCTGTAACACGAGTCTCAATGCCCATGGTGCAGTCAGTAGGATTTCCTATATTTCGTTGTCAGCAGTGAATAATACAAACGTAATGGCTATCGAACTTGGCAGTCCTTGATAGATCTTTCCGCAGGAGTGGACTGGAGGTGCTATGGGCAGTCGAGCCTGGTGGCTTTCAGCTCCTCGGTTGCCATGTTGATCAGTTTGCTTCCTGCCAGCCGCGGAGGCCTCTTTGTCTCCATCCTTGTCTTTAATGGGCAACAGTGGCATTGAGGAAATAATGATTCATGCTTTTAATTGATGTCTTTTATGGAGGACTTCAGAAATGCATGCTTCTTTATTGGTTTACTGGTTGCAGCACACGGAAATTGTTGTATCCTGTTGCTGCCTGTGTGGTGAAATGTGTCAGTGTGTATGTGAGCTGAATTATCTCTTTACATACTGTACATTTTGTAGAAATACGGCCACTTTCAGGGTTTGTTAAGCGTGAGATATTTTAACCAAATAAAGATTGGGCATGAGTGATAAGTTCCTTGTGATAAGTAGCTACATCAAAGCACATTCCCCTTGGTGTGAAGTCTGTAGTGCTTTTTAATGAATACCAGCACTTTGTTTCTTAATACCCTATCTGAGAATTAAAGCAGCCTTAATGGAATCACCCGTTGGCTTCCTAGGGAAATGATTTGTTGGGTGGAAATCTGTTCTTGATATGGGAAGACAAATAATCAGGTCATTAAGGGTAACCATAAATTGTGTCGGAAATTTGAGCAAAACACATGGAAAAAGCAGATTGTTGTGAGACTGGAGGAGGCTGTGTGGCAAAAATGCTCTTAAAACGAATATAGCTTCTATAAAATGTTCTGAGGCTGAACTAAATTAAAAAGTTAAGATAATATCACAAATGTATTTACTGGCCAAAATAAAAATAATGAGATACATTTACATTATGAGTCGGCTCATATTCTTGTGAGAGAATTGTAATACCTCTGGCTGTTTCCACTCAAGTGATAAACAGAGCCAGTGTAACAGGGGTTTGGCTTCTCTTGCTCTTTGACAATTGTGTCTTTAAGATTGAAACATGGCAGGTCACGATAAAGGCAATGAATACGTTGATCCACCCTTACAGTCATTATCCGTCCGTTCAGAGCAAGTCAGAAGGTCCTGGGTGTGAACAGACTGGAGTTGAGGACAAAGCTTTCATACTGTACATGTGGTTGTTATCTGCTTGCTCCACTTCCTTGAGACTCGTGGGGCCTTTTGTTATGTAGCTTTCTACACCAATATCTTACTTAAAGGGATGTGTTGACTGAGAATTAGCCCATGTCTCGTGATGACGCACACAGTACCCATTTCATTTGATTTGTTGAAGCCAATTTGTTTATTTCTTTAATAAATCAGCAGTGGTTAGTTGTTCCCATCCCTGAATAATTGCATTTTGTAAATGGGATTAAGATGTTCTTTTAATTAAATAGCCACCATTTAGATACAAATAATGATAACAGCATATATTAAATGCAGTGCTTTACTTAATGTTGTCAGTGAGATACACTATATATTAGAAACCACACTTGTAGATTTAAATAATAAAGTTCCCGGAATCGATATGAAAATAATTTTGGAGCAGCAATATCTTCTGATAAATATGTGCCTGAAAAAATACAAAACTATTATGTACTTTATCAAGTTATGATAGCATCAGGCATCTACCAACTGAGTTAGGAACTAACTATCGTCTACTGTACATCCAAACAATCAGATTTTTCATTTAACATAAAACATAAAAATGTGTGTTCTAGGGACACACAGGAAAACACAAGCAGAAAAATCCCTTGACTTTTGTGCTCATATAATTCATTATATTGTAGAGAGAAAGGACAGTTTGTTTTAAGGTCATGTGTCAGATCCATTGAGCAACTAGGAAAATCAGAGTTGCGGATATATAGGAACAGGATGTGATTCCACTCAGTCAGCATGTTTTACTGAGTTGCCCTTGTGCAAGGCACTGTTAACTGCTTCAGTACATTTACTCAGTTGCTAACGATACACACTCACATCCACATGTGCGTGCTTCATTTCCACACCTCTAGAGCGTCTTTCACAGACTGCTGGTATGGACTTGCCAGGATAAATAAGGCTATTGTGTGATCTAGATAGTGTGCTACCACTGATATTATGAATTGCTCTAAATTAATCACAGGATACTCAAAATACATCCCCTGATCTCACAAATGGCAACTAAATCTCTGGAATAATCAAGTTTCATAGTATGCAAACCATTTCATTCCTCCTGGGGAGGATTTTACCAGACCTTTTTTAAACTTATAAAAAGTCAGACACCATTTCATTAGGGACACTTTAAGCCTACTTAGGTGTTGTGAAAGATGCAAGCACACTTTAAGCTGTTAAGATGAATTTACTCAAACATTTGAATGTGATCAAGGTTAATAAAAAACTAAAAAAAGGTTCCCCCCATTCTGGCATTTGCCACTTTTCCGTTGTACCTGTAAAACCCGGAGACATTTCTTGGTGTGCTTTAAACAACAAGCTGCTTGTTGTTCTGAAGCACATGTAGGGACTGTTTATGGTGGTGTTTCCCAGCGAGCCTGTAGTACTGCCGGAGCACTTGTTTTGTTTTTGTTCTGGATTTTGGAAAGAATGTGTTTCCAACATAGATGAACCATGCCAAAGACGCCTTGATGATGCCTCGTCCTACACAACCACTCCCAGATGCTTAGAAAGTTTTACGAATACACTTTCCTCATTATTTGGGGCTTTACTTGTTTGGCATCATGCTGGCCATGTTCACCAAAAGCAAAGAAATTAGTAGGTTTTTTATAATACAATGTGGGAAAGTCAAAACCTTCAGATATGGGCACAACTTCAAGGTTTGTGTGCAGAACAATGTCATGCAAGAGCATATGTGAAATGAGTGATGCCAGTGAGGGAAAAGAAAAACAGATGCATGTAAGGAGAACTACGTGTTAATAATAATTACATAATTTATTTGTAGTGTTCCCTAATGCAGTTGTAAAATAAGTACATTTACTCCTAAAAAAGGAAAAGTATATTTGACTTTGGTCAAGATTTCAGTCAAAATTTATTTTCATCTCTATCATAGATATATAAATTAGAACAATTAATTGTATGAATTTCTCTATGGAAGGCCTATTCCCTATACCCACCTTCCTTTCCCATGTATGTACTAAAATACAGTTGAATCCATCCATCCATCCATCATAAAGCTCATACCACCCATTTTAAACGACTTGAATCCAGAACTGTACTGAACCCTGTTTCTTCCATTAAATATAGACAGCCATAATCTCACCTTGGCTTGTTGCTCATTTAATGACGTTACCCTTTAGAGCATGGTTCTGCTGGTTCTTCCTGCGCCAAGTGGGATATCCAGGCCCAATACCTGTGGGTTTTGGTGTAAAAAGAGTGTTTCTTTGCGTGCAGCATTCATTTGCACTGTATGAAACACACTGCAGTAATTTGACTGCTCAAACTAGATTCCCAGTGTGGAATAACTGTGGGAAATGGCAATGGTTTTGGTTATAAATTCAATAGCTTTATGGTGTTTCCCCTGTATTGCCTTCATTTGGTTCTCGCCTTCAAAAGAGAAGAAAATTACATTATTTAATTTAGTTTCATATAGCCTGTTTTTCTCTAAGATTGAGATAAACTAAACAGAGTTACAGAGTGGAAATTGATCATTATGTGGAAGTGGCTGGATCTTCTAATTACAAAAAGAGGATGCTTGTTACATTATAAAACATGTGGATTTAAAAATGTCACTTTATTTACACAAAAGTAGTGTATCATTTACCCACATTTCATGATTTGAATTCAATGTTTGTGTTTGTTTGTGTGTGAGTGGTATCTAACAATGTTATTTAAAATAGCACACAACCTCAGGTTATACTGTGTTCCCCAAAAGCCATTTAGAAACAATCTTTGTGATCAGTTGGTCACGTTGGAGTCGTTCAGCTCAAGCAGTCTCCATCATCGCCCAGATCATTACGCTGTTTAATCTTCCCCCAAAAACAAAGCGGCACAGTGTCTCCCGACATGTACTGTACGATTTTCACAACAAACAGGTGATTAGCATCGAAGGGGAAACAAATAGCGGACCTGATTCGGAACCAGCGCGGCTGCCTTATGGGGAAGATTACTGGCAGGTGGGGCCAATTGGTGAACAATGGCCCAGTCCAGGGTTTGAAGGGCAGATGATTGCTGACAGATGGAAGCCTCCAAGTCCAAGAAGAAAGCAATCAGGTGGGAAACGGGGACAGGAATGTGGGGGGTCGATGGGAGGAGAGCAGCACCATTGCTACCAGGCGGATGGATGAAAGTCCGGCATGATGTCAGCCTGACTCAGCATACACATCCACACTTACCGTGGCCCTAAGCTAGGCTGATGTAATGCCCCCCCACCCTTATGCGGGGCAGGGTTGTGTTTTGCCTTGGGGGTCGGAAAGGGTCACAAGGTGCAACTGAACTAGATAAGTGTAGACGGGCGCCACCAGAAGCTGCCCAGCTTAAAGTCTAAGCGTACTTTCAGCTGAATCAGTGTGCATCTTGACCGGGTGGCGACATTACCTATTGACGCAGCAGCCATTGTAAGTACTATTCGTGTTTAATTAGACTTCTCTATTTCAGTTATTCTACTCTGTATAATTGTTCTGTAGTTATTGTAGCTAAATCGGCGGTTTTGAGAGAATTTAAATCTCAGATCTGCTCACGTGAACCTGTTAGACTGCTCTCAGTAGGCAATCAAGGCTGCATTTAAATAGGCAGGGCCTCTCAGCTGATTGCGTGAAGTGTACAACAGCGTGAATTACTCATCTTTCAGCTAAAAAAGCATTCAAATAGCGGATTCAAAAACTGAAGAACTCAGTGTGCATCTTGACCGGGTGGCGACATTACCTATTGACGCAGCAGCCACTGTAAGTACTATTCGTGTTTAATTAGACTTCTCTATTTCAGTTATTCTACTCTGTATAATTGTTCTGTAGTTATTGTAGCTAAATCAGCGCTTTTGAGAGATTTTAAATCTCAGATCTGATCACTGATCACTGCTCAGTAGGCAATCAAGCGTGCATTAAAATAGGCACGGCCTCTCAGCTGTAGCCCATCAGCTGTAGAGAGTTAACTAATTAGAGGGACGTGGCACCACAGCTGTGTGAACTCAGCAATCAGGCGTCCATTTAGGTAGCTCTATCCTTCAGCGTCAGACGGACAAAGATATTGGAGTCCTGCGGGAGTAAGACGGACAAAGACATTGGAGTCCTGCGGGAGTCACGAGGGTAGCAAAGAGGAGGCAAATCCTACTCTGATTGAGCTAAGTATCGCTGGTGTTTTATTTTTATTTTCTTTAGCTTTCTAGCCCCTCATGCTATAATCATGTGTATTTTCTCCATTCCTGTTCATGTGTCTTCTCGCAATTATCACTGGCCCCGTGTATCTCCTAATCGCTATAACCGGCCTGCTCTCGTCTATCCCACGTGCTCCACTGACATCCAACATCTAGTTTCAGGTGGCCTGTGGAACTGCCAGTCAGCTGTTCCTAAGGCTGACTTCATCTCTGGCTACGCCTCCCTGCAGTCCCTGGATTTCCTTGCTCTCACTGAGACCTGGATTACTCCATTCAACACATCCACCCCAGCAGCTCTCTCCACAACATATTCCTTCTCCCATACACCCAGACCCACTGGCAGAGGAGGGGGCACTGGTCTCCTGCTCTCTCCCAAATGGAGCTTTTCCCTCTTCAAGCTACCTAACTTCACTCCTTCCACCTTTGAATTCCATGCCATCACAGTAACCCATCCTATACAATTAACCATTCTTGTTCTCTACCGTCCACCAGGCGCCTTGGGGGACTTATTGGAGGAATTGGATAATATCCTATCACACATCCCTGAATCTGGCCCTCCCGCTGTACTTCTCGGAGACTTCAACCTCCAGACGGGGAAGATAGCCGAACTAACATCTCTGTTAACCGCCTTTGCTTTCTCACTGTCTCAGTCCCCACCAACTCATAAAGCTGGCAATGTCCTTGATCTCATATTCTCAAGGAACTGCACTACTTCTAACCTCTCTGTAAACCCGCTCCACACATCCGATCACTTCTTCATTCTCTCTATCCCTTTCCAAACATAACAAACTAATCTCTTCTCATCCTGCACCTGTCCGCCGTAACCTCCGTTCCCTCTCCCCCTCTACCTTTGCCTCATCGGTGCTCTCAGCCCTCCCTTCCTCTGACTCGTTCCAACTCCTGCCTCCAAACTCTGCTGCAGAAACTCTCCTCTCTACTCTCTCATCCTCTCTGGACTCTCTCTGTCCTCTCACATCTCGGCAGGCTCGTCAGTCCCCTCCTGCTCCCTGGCTAAATGACGCACTGCGTGCTAATAGAACCGTCCTTAGGGCAGCAGAGCGGAAACGGTGGAAATCCAAACACCATGACGACCTCCAAACCTATCAGGCTCTCCTCCCCTCTTTCTCTGCTTCAATCTCTCAGGCAAAAAGCACTTTCTTTCAAGACAAGATCCAATCTTCCTATTCCAATCCTAAAAAACTATTTTCCATCTTCTCCACCCTCTTGGACCCTCCCAAAGCCCCTCCCCCTCCTCACTTCTGTCAAGCGACTTTGTTAACCACTTTGAAAAAAAGGTTGATGATATTCGCTCTTCTTTTTATGACTCACCTTTACTCAACGCTGGGTCACCAGACCCTCCTTCCACCCGCACACTAACCTCCTTTTCCCCTCTCTCGCCAAGTGAGGTTCTTACCCTCATTACCTCTGCCCGCCCCACCTCCTGTCCTCTCGACCCTATCCCTTCAAACCTCCTTCAGACTATCGCTCCTGATATTCTACCGTTTCTCACCCATTTCATCAACACTTCTCTAACTTCTGGTCACTTTCCAAACAGTCTCAAGGAGGCAAGAGTAAACCCTCTCCTAAAGAAACCCACTCTCAACCCGTCTGATGTTATAAACTACAGGCCTGTCTCTCTCCTCCCGTTCCTGTCTAAAACACTTGAACGCGCTGTCTTTAAACAACTCTCCTGTTATCTCCATCAGAACAACCTTCTGGATCCGCACCAGTCTGGTTTCAAGGCAGGTCACTCCACAGAAACTGCCCTCCTTGCTGTCACTGAGGAACTGCACACGGCTAAAGCAACCTCCCTCTCCTCTGTAATCATCCTGTTGGACCTGTCTGCTGCATTCAACACGGTGAACCATCAGATCCTCCTTCGCACTCTCCAAGAACTTGGAGTTTCAGGCTCTGCACTTTCCCTCATCACCTCATACCTCAAAGACCGTACCTACAGGGTTACTTGGAGAGGGTCTGAGTCCGACCCTTGTCAATTAACTACAGGGGTCCCTCAGGGCTCTGTTCTTGGTCCCCTCCTCTTCTCCCTGTACACAAACTCGCTCGGATCTGTCATTAGCCCGCATGGTTTTTCATACCACTGCTACGCTGATGACACCCAATTAATTCTGTCCTTTCCCCGCTCAGAGACCCAGGTTGTCGCACACATCTCTGCTTGTTTAGCTGACATCTCTCAGTGGATGTCCGCTCATCATCTCAAGCTCAACCTTGACAAAACTGAACTGCTTTTCCTTCCGGGAAAAGATTGTCCCACTCTTGACCTGACTATCAACATCGGCACCTCTGTTGTTTCCCCGACCCAGACTGCAAGGAATCTGGGTGTGACCCTAGATAACAACCTGTCCTTCACTGCAAACATCGCTGTTACAACCCGCTGCTGCAGATACACGCTTTACAACATCAGGAAGATACGTCCCCAGCTGACCCAGAAAGCGACGTAGGTTCTGGTCCAGGCTCTCGTCACCTCACGCCTAGACTACTGCAACTCCCTCCTGGCTGGTCTACCTGCATGTGCCATCCGACCTCTGCAGCTCATTCAGAATGCAGCGGCTCGTCTGATCTTCAACCTTCCTACATTTTCCCACACCACGCCGCTCCTCCGCTCCCTTCATTGGCTTCCGGTAACTGCTAGAATTCACTTCAAGACACTGGTACTTGCATACCATGCTGCGAATGGATCTGGCCCTTCCTACATCCAGGACATGGTTAAACTGTACACCCCAGCGTGTGCTTTACGCTCTGCATCAGCCAAACGACTCGCTGCACCCTCGCTGCGAGGGGGACCCAAGTTCCCATCAGCAAAAACACGTGGGTTTGCTATCCTGGCTCCAAAAATGGTGGAATGAGCTCCCCATTGACATCAGGACGGCAGAAAGCTTACACACCTTCCGGCGCAGACTGAAAACTCATCTCTTTTGACTCCACCTCGAGCGATATAATTACTAACAAAGAACTGCTAACAGAGCACTTATATACTAATAAAGGACTGGCTTATCTATAGCCAGTTGAGTAGCACTTGAAATACTTGGCTCTATGAAACCTGATGTACTTTATGATTCTGTTTTCTTCAAGGTTGTGTCTTCCTGGTCGAATGTACTTATTGTAAGTCACTTTGGATAAAAGCGTCAGCTAAATGCAATGTAAAGAATCAATCTGTTTGAGCTTCCTTTGGACACATGCTTCAACATGTGCTTATTTACTTGATGTTTTTTTATTTTAATCATTTTTGTTTCTAATTTAGTTACTTTTGCCATTGACAGGCAGTTAAGTAAAGGTTACTTCATTCTTAACACCATCAATTAATAAATGGGGTTTGGAGATGGCATGTTATTGATTATTGTTTACATGTGATAATCATACTTTTAAAATGTCTGATAATTGAACGAAAAAAACTATCCAATTAAAATGTGCTAGATGGCAACACAGTGAGGCTTTTTCTTCCTTTATTTAACATATCTATTGGGAATATTTAACTACATTTTAATTAAGTCATTTAGTTTTAACCACTTCTTCTGACACCAACGGTTGATCTCGGTGAACCAACTCCTTATATTTGCATAGTAGTGGTGAAAAGAGACGTCCATTTGCACTACATTTAAATCAACACTAGGCCAATCCCTCAAGAACATCAACTCAAAATGTGACTCCTATCATCTTCTATAGTAAAAGCCTGGCATTGGTGAAGAACATCTCCACTCACCAGCGACACATGATGAACACTCAACAAAGACGGAATCAAGGAGGTTCTGGGAAATACAACATAACAGGAAATGTAATTAAAGATTGGGATGCAGCTATAATTAAACCTTTCCAAGGGAGTGGTGGTACACCTGGAATGCCTCCCGAGTGGAAGTAACACTGAGAGCCTCATCAGCATGGCGCCATAATGATTTTAACACTGGGCTTTATTCCGGCTGTTACCATAGCAGAGTCTGGATCCATACAGCTGGCACTTACTTTAGAAACAGAGACAGACCAGAATAGATAGAGTGAGACGGTCAGTAAGAGGGTGAGATGGTCAGATAGAGAGTGAAAGACCAAGGAGAGAGAGGGACATACACACAGCGAGCCCAACCAATATCCAGGTGTTAAGATATGGATTACCTACGTCCTTGGGTGGAAACACTAATGAGTACTCCTTATTCAAGAAGAGGTTATTTTTATTAGTGGACCCACATTTTACGATAACATGTTGTGCATATCAAATATAAAGTGAGTTAGCGTTTAAACAAAATGAGCGTCATTAAATCATTTTTTCTACTCAACTTGAAACTGATGGTAAGATTTGTGTAGTTAACAATTTAAAATAGACGCCATTTGTTTTATTTCTTTGTTCTCAGTCCAGCTCTCTGACTTTAGTCAAATTATCTTTTTTTATTATGATGTTCATTATGTTATGACTATAGGTTTAGATTAACACATTTTACACAGATATTCCAGCATAAACTTTGAAGTGATTTTCAGATCTTATCAACAAAACATCCGAGGGCTGCTCATTGGCTCATTCTGGTTTTTACGTCATTAAAACATTCTAACAGAAATACAGAACCAAGATATCCACACCAAAAATGCATTTGTGTTGGTGTAACAGCGAGGTTACTTCACAAAAAATGGTGAAGTAAAGCCCACTTCCCTCCACCATTTCCTTCGGCGCCACCGCTTTCATTTATCAAAAAACCAGAAGATGTCCGACAGCAATAATTTGACATACATTTATTTTTAGAACATGATTATGGCACTTGCTACACATTTTCCACCAAGGAAAGGGGGTCTGCACTTTGCAAAATGTTTCTTTTTCTTTGAGCAAAAATGTTACCATATTCCAAACCTTCTTGCACAGGACTCGCTTGCCCTGCTGTTCTGTAGCTGAGCAACATGCAAACACACAAAGCTTCATTTGTAAAGCAGACGGCGGTTATACGATACCCTTCCACTTTAGTCATGGTCTGGGTTCCTGGTTTTCTTATCCATGGCAGCAGGGCAAAAATGGAAAGTATGAATTCAATTTATTGTATTTTTCAGTTTTTCTGCATCCCAAAATAACTTTCCAGACTCTGTGCCACTGTATATCTTTAGCATCTGAAAAAGAAGACATTTAAATCAGCCCTTTCTCAGCTTAACTTTAATGCATTTGGATTTGCTATTGTATAGAATGGTGTCACCTCTGTTCAGTTTATTTAAGCTTGAGGTATTTCCTGAAAGTGAAAAGTGTTGTATCACTGGTCTACATGAATGTGCCACGTGTGATTAAAGCATCTTATATGCATGTGTAAACTAACAGTTTTCATTTATTCATATATATTGTTAAATGTCCTGTTTTGCAATAGCTGTCAATCAACCATTGTGAGCAGTTCCACTACACTTTAATGGACTTTTATTAATCCCTCGTGGGGAAATTGTTTCTCTGCATTTGACCCATCCTAGTGTTAGGAGCAGTGTGCTGCCATTTTGAACAGCGCCCGGGGAGCAGTGTAGGGAACGGTGCCTTGCTCACGGTAGCACTTGGTCTTGCCGGGACTTGAACTGGTGACCTTCCAGTTGCCAAGCCAAGTCCCTATCGACTTCGCCACCACCTTCCGTGAATTTCTGTCTTTGAATTGTTGTCAGTGGTTAGTTGGTGCTCTAGTTGTGAAGAAAGAGAATAAGAGAGGAACATTTTAATAAGTATTTTTTACATTTGATGGCAAACTCTAGACAGCCAGTAAAAAGGCCTTCACAAGCAAAGACAGATTTATTCCACTATTGCACTCATAGCAAAATAAATCAAATGTTAAATCTAATGATTAAGGCGTTACAAATTGTTAATACAGTACATTGAGTATATGGCAGGATGCTTGTAGGTTGTGCACATTATCCAACAGGCCGTGCACTTGCGGTGCCTTTTGATCTTTCGAGAAAGGGAAACATTACCTCAGCCATTCACCATAAAAAAACACAGACTTTGGTCAGTTGTTTACATTTGAGTTTTCACTGAAAAGGTGAAGAAGAGAGAGAGATTGTGGTCAGAAAAATGTGGTAGGAGGCTCAGATGAACTAATATTTCAGTAAATGCAAAATCAGCTGGGTTTATTTTAAAGCGGCCCTCTATTTTTATAGTAATTTGTGCTGCTCATTTAAAAAATGTTAGTCTTGGACCTGGCTTGGTGAGAGTGCGGAGCCGCGTTAGATTAGCCATCTGCACAGTGTAAACACAGCCCTATTCTGCTAAGAAAAGAAATGCAGGGATGAGATGATGTTAGCGCTATCTTGTTAAAGTCACATGAAGGATCAGTGGCATTACTTAAGGCTTTATATTCACACCTTATGTTGAGCTATCTACAGTAAATGAGAGAGGCAATTGACCCAGGCAGAGTCAATCCCCTGCATGGCTCTGATTGACCATAATTAAATCATGTGTGCATACCTATGTACAGCCCAGGCTAGACCACATCAAAACAATGTGAACGTTCCCTGTTCAGAGAGAAGCTGAACCTGATGAGCACATGGCAAGGGCGTTGTCCATTAAATAAAACCCCTGAGTTTTCTCAGAGCTTTCTGGGTTTGTAATGCTGCTTTTTAGGTGGTCCTACGGAAAGTCAGGCACCGGAGGGCTCCCAGGGTCTGTGCAGTGTTGAACTTTTTTCCCCAGTGTTAAGGCTAAATGTTATTTTTCTCTCCTTTCTCTCCCTCACTATTCAACCTGTTTTCTCTCGCAGTTGCCTTAATGAGACATCAAAGCCCAATGAGCCACAGCTGTGATTTTGTGAAATCAATGGAACGGAGCTCCTGGTGTGTGCCAGTGTTGTCTGAAACCTGCATTTAAGCATTCAGTTAGTAGGTATAAATAATATGAGAAAGTTCTCATTTAAATTGAACACTGTCTTCTGCTGTGATTTAAAAGCTGGACAAGTTTGAGATTTGGTTTATACTAAGATTAAAGCTGATTATGTTGTATGGAGGCTGCAGTTTCCTAATCAGTTCATATTTGTATTCCACTTGGATTATTCCATTGGGAGAAACATTGAGAATGACAATGACAATGGCACTTAATCAAGAGTAACAAAAGGCCTTAATACAAAATGTGAACATATACAAAATGAGACGTTTATCATTTAATGTAGCAGAAACTTCATTTCAGTCTGCTCGTTCCCTCTCATGTAACGTGAGAAGAAAGAGTAGCCCCGAAAAATCTCTTCATTTCCTCTTCTCTTCCTCTCACACTTGGGAAACTTTGAAGTCCATCTTGCTGACACAACGTCCTTTCCAGCTAGGAAAGGGAGGGTTTTCATTGTTTTTCAGATCATATGTAAAGTTAAATGTCTGAGACTGAGGTTGTTTTTCTTTTCTTATCCTGACCTATATTTTACTTAAATAAAGTAAACAGTTATAGCTGATTGAAACTTTTAAGAAATGGATATGAAGTTTGGAGATAGCACATATCAGAATATATTTGTCATAATATCAGTTGCTATTGACCTTAGAACTAAGGTAAAACTAACCTAATCCCAGCCCATGTTCTCTATTAGTGGGTGAAGAATTGAACGCTCAGTGAATTCTGCATCACAACGCTAGGAAAATGTCCTTATCCTGTGAACATAACTTATCTTTAGGTACATTTATTTTATATTTAATAATTCTCGGTCTATGCTTTCCCGTACAGGTTACAAAATGCATGATTTACACTCCTATTCAATGTCAGTACTGCTGTATCCCCATAAGGGGCGAATATCAGAGTAACAAGGCAGTTTAATCCTAACCCTGAAAATGTTGACATCCTAACAGCATCATTTGACTTCTTGAGTTAACGAGATGTACCTTAATGTAGCATGGAGGCTAGAAAACCACAATTATGGGAGGAGGCTTTTTTTTCATTCATGTTTAACACTGTCAGAATGATTTATGTCAAACGGAAACAAAGAGACGTTCACCTATAGGGCACGGAAGTAATAACCTTTGCCAGCAGCTATCAAGCGCAGCATGTGAGGTCATTAATTAATGCTCATGTCACAGGAAGATTAATAAGAGCTCGGTGAAAGATTATTAGTAATCAAAACGTTCAAGGACAATTTTTTTTCTTATAACGCAGAAAAAACATTTAATCTAAAAACCTTATCTTGTATAGAAATATACAATATATAAAAACATTTTTACTTCTCTCAAAATATATGTCTTCAAGTATTTGTATTGAGTCAGTGAATAAGAAAGCATTTGCCAAAGAGCAGACAACATACGCTATCTCTGCTCCTAATATTATTACAATGGAATTAGATTATTTAATTTAGCGTACTAAACACATTTAAGACATCGTTACAGATTTGCAATGTCATGTTTCTCCTTGTCTGCACTTTTTCCCTAAACAGGTTAAGTCATATTATTAGTTTGTTAGGATGGATCATCTTAATGCTCTCTTACTGCAGGAGCGAGCCACTTATGTCTACCCAGATGCCTTGCTATCACTCGTTCTCTGATGTT
Source organism: Pseudochaenichthys georgianus (assembly GCF_902827115.2). Lineage (NCBI taxonomy): Eukaryota > Metazoa > Chordata > Actinopteri > Perciformes > Channichthyidae > Pseudochaenichthys > Pseudochaenichthys georgianus. The sequence continues at coordinate 16,036,603 of NC_047506.1, forward strand.
GGTAATGTACGAACGACCAGTGGCGGTTCTAGACCAATTTGACTGGGGGGGGCCACTGGAGGGCCAGTTATTTTGTGAGGGGGGCACAATAAATGCAGGACGAAAAAGGGAACTAGACAGTATGAAGTAATTGCGTATAAGAAAACAATGCAATACAGTTATTGGTATTTGTTTCAGTACACTTATTTATTTCAGATATATCTTATAGTTATTACTGTTAGCTTCAGCTTAAGTTATAGTACAATTTTTGCACTAACACCATATCATATTTATATAAAAATAAAGGCAATGAACAGTTACATCTCTACTTTACATCTACAATTACACAGATACAATAGTTTAACTCACCTTCAATTATCGTGGTAGTCTCTCGAAACGTAGGTTTCAATCAGTCTTTCTTGGATGCAACAGCCTCTGATGATCCGAGATGAAAAGGGTTTGTTTTTCGCGCGCTTCAGCCGGACAGTGAAAGTGAGTGCACCGCTCTAATGGGTCCTGAGTAGTGCTGCGTACCGGTACGCCGAACCGGTACTGGACTTGTAAAAAGTTTCGGTTCAAGTCCAGTTAAAACCGGAACGTCAGGAACCGGTACTTGGACTCGCAAAAAAACTAGCACTTACGTATATTCTGGTGTCTGTGGTTATTTAAACATTCCCTGATAAACGTTATTCAGCGTCAATAAATGAATGCTAATCCCAGTGTACAACATCACATGTCATTTCACCTTCGACTCACGGTTTGAAAACGTAGCATTTCGCCACATGCTAATGCTAACCGGAAGTGAATAATTTTCAGAATAAAAGTAGTAAGTAAATAGTGTGAACTTCCGTTTTTTTCAGAATAAAACTGATTTAAATTAAATAGTGTATTTAATTCAAAATTACGCCATTTTAATTTCTAACAGTATGTATGTACATCACTATGTATGTAGTATGTACTGTATAATGTACACATGTAGAGTTGTAGAAAAGACATGGTGTGCAGACAGTACAGTACACTCTGACTGTACAGTCACTACAGTGTAGCCTATACTGTATAGTAGGTGTGTAACAGTGTAATGCGTATAGTCTACTCTACACTCTACCTTTCAGCAACGTTTTATGGATTTAGGTTCAGTCAGCTCAGGGACTGTTTGGTTACTTTAGTTTGGTAAATGAAATAAATGTTTGAACTTTGTAGTAGTTCACTGTAGTTGCTGTCATAAGTCATTTGTAGGCTAAGTGGCAAAAAGTGTTTTTTTTACATTTGTACTTTGTAGAGAAATGTAGACACGAGTTGGAAGGGAGCACAATAAATCTGACGAGTTTGAATTTGAGTTGATTATGAGTTAATTTTCAATTGATAATTAGCTCACAATAAGTTCACTTTAGTTACTCACACAACTTGACACAAGCCATGGGTTCAGGTCCGGACTTATAAGTCCGGACCTGAACCTGAACCTCTGGACTTGAGTCCGGACCTGAACCTGAATGTGAGTCCAGGTACGCAGCACTAGTCCTGAGTGCACCGCTCTAATGGGTCCGACTAGAATGACGAATAACGTTAGTTCCGCCTATTCCGTCATTCAATAAATCGTGTAATAAATCATACATTTTTTATTTTTTTCACTTTTCATTTTTAGGGGGTCACTGCCCCCCCCCCCCCCCTAGAACCACCCTTGCGAACGACAATGCATTAACATGCAATTGATTGGTGACAACAAAGGAGATGCTTTTGGTGACAGGTCTTTCCACAGCTTTTGAGGTAGCAGAGTTCTTTTATCAACACATGCACCACATTACAAAGATATATGTTTAAAATAGTATCTAATCATTATTTCCTTTCCAAAGAGAACCATTATGCGTAAATGGCTTATTTCTATCTTCCAGTGTCTCCCTTTTATGGTTTTCCTACCATTTTTCCCCCCATTTTATTTGCCCAATGTGAATGAATTATCCCCTCCTGAGGGATCTACATCTGATCACCATCCATTGAAGACTCTATTTTTCCCTACTGTGTCTCTCCAAAGAAAGGTCGTGTACATACGCAGAGCAGCAGGGAAGTCCTCAGAGGGAGCAAAAAAAAGGGGGGAATAAGAAAATGAAAAGAGAGAGGAATGGAAGGATGGTGTCACATAGCCATGGGGACCCGCGGATATGCTTTCTTCCACCATAGATGCAATAATGACCTCAGATGGTTCTTTTCATCACTAAATTAGGGCCATTAACTTCAAATTAATCATCATCATCCCTTTCACTGAGAGGCAAACCGTATTGGATGAAGATTAGCAGAATTTCCTATCATGGTTGATGAAATCCTACTAATCTGTTGCAGTGGTTGTCTTTCAAGTTTGTACCGCTGTTGCGTTCTGTATGCATTTCGTTTTATTTAATTGAATTTCCTAATTTAATGATCTATTGACCTGCTGAGACACTTATTGACCCTTTAGCCTAGGCTATATATTTTTCATGAAGGATGTTTACCTTTGCCTAGGTGGCCCAGATATCACCTCTTTGTAGTTGAGACAGCATACAAAGAAAGGGAGGCAATACGGAATCACTTACCCTCATGTGGCTGTTGGTGCAAGATCTGAGAGTCACTGCTTCTGCATCCGACAGTTACTATGTGCTGATGTGTTGGAGTAAAGCAATAGCACAACCAAAGAGAGATGTGTGTTAGAACAAAAGATCTCTGCTGGATATGATGGAGATTGGCATTAAAGATAACGGCAAACTGAATCAAAGGGAACTCTCTTTAAATTCACCATCACAAGTATGGCAACAAAGTCATGTGTCACACAGGTGCACTCCAAGTGGCCTTTCTTTAAAAACACTATCCATGTTAATTAGCGTCACATCAGATTTGAGGTTCAATGGCATACACTTGAGGGTAATGTTACAGACACACACTTAAGGGGACTTCCTCTTTGCAAAGTGAAGTGAATGGAAACTGTTGGAAAGCAGCATTTCAAATTAGCCAGTAAAAAGCATTACCAAGCATACATTGTCATACTTGTTATTTTAGTGAAACTTTTACATTAAGACCCACAACTTAGGTTTAGCTGTCCATTTAACCGTTTTGTTTCCAAATCTGGCATTGCATAAAGCTTCTTTCAGATATATTCCTTTCTTAAACACCTGTCGACTGTATTATATTATGTCTGAAGACACATCAAATGTTGCATCAAAAATAAATATCCTTTTCCCCAATCTTAGGGTGCTTTCACTAATCACTGTGTATGCAGGACAAATGATCTGATGATGTAAGAGATGCTTCTGCCAACCCACGCAAAACCTTAGGTGTGTACACTAGGATCTGTTACGCACCACCCATGAACCCCAGATGCACAAACACAGAAACAGTAATGTGATCCGCCATCTTTTCCCCACTAGGCAGATTTATGCACATAAATCATTTCCTACGCTGTGTTTTGGGGGATTTATAGCAATAATAGGCCATCTCTGCCATTCCCATCCTGTTCCCTCCCTGGGAAAAACCTCACAGGTCTTAACTTTTGGTCACATCAGGTTTCCAATTGCAACGTTACCTTTTCCTAACCTCATGGCCCCTAAACCTAATCATGTGTTTCCATGGAGTTACCTGCCCAATCTAATCTCAGAAAGCTTTGAAACAGTGGCCGGCCCGTGCTAACAATGTTTTGGAACCGGTCCACATGACCCCTTTCTGCTGTTTGATCATGTTGGTTTACTGGGAGGTTCCACTGGTAAAACATGGAGACTGCTTGTACAATAATATTGCCACTGTCACATTTAATAGATGTCTTGATTGTGTGTGTCATTTGCAGCTGTGAAGTTCATTATTGTTTCGTCTACAAAAGTGATACTTTTTGCTAGGTGTATGTGGCAGATTCCATGTCTGAAGTGTGTAAAGGTTTTTCTTTGTTGTCTTTGATTTGCAGCCAGGCTGATATGTGACAATAGGCATAAACATTTATCTCACCAACTGCGATTAAGGAAAAACTACTTTTTAGCCAAACATTTCCCGACTATAACACTACTAGCTGTTCTTGGTCATCATCATCATGGTCTGCTGAGATTCAAACCTCTTGTGTAGTGTTTCAAGGTTGAACACCCATGCTTCCTTGCAAATGCAGCTATGCAAAAGCAGTCCACACTTTTAGTATAATTACCTGAATTACCTGAGACAGAACAAAGGGTCCACCACAAGATTAGTTGTAAATGATCAGTTTTTGAACTTGCTATCCTACACAAACACATTGTCATGACCTGTAGCTGTTCGGTACATTTGTTAGTTACAAGAACCAGACACCTTGATTTGATGAACATATTATTATTGTGACGCACAGTTCAGTCCATGATGGTCGTCTGCTGGGGGATTAGTCAGCCATGTTGTATATTCCCACTGGTCTAAGACGTCAAACGTACATTTCATTCCTGTCTGCAAAACGTTCCTGAAGACAGGGAACAGTAACTGTCTGTGCAACCAATAAAGCTGTTTAAACTTTCTCATTCATACATCAACAACACAATGACAAAAAAGAAAAAAACACCTCACCACATTTAGAGCTGCTTATTTACAATATACTCCAAGCTCACTAAGTTAGAACACCTTTCTGTATCGTGTACTTCAGTTGAGAATAAACTGTACAGAGTAAGACTGAATAGTATCATGTTCTCCCATGCCAGTTTAATTCAATTGTAGCTTTGAATCATTTCAATGCATATATTTCAACTTTAACACCGATTGAGTCAAAGTCGCGTCCACAGTTTAGTACAGTTAAACACTGTACTCTGTTAGAGAGACAATTGTGTCCAGTTGTGATGTATTGGCTATAGAGTTAGTCAACAACTGCTTGTGAAAAATGAAACCTTCAACTCTGAATGTACTGTTTGGTTGACCTGCAGAACATTGTCAGCTGACCGGTGGCAATTAGGACCGATTTAATGTCCAAACACTTCTAACCTGCCTTCCTACATTAGCATATTGGGCATTTAGCTGATGCTCTACTCCAATAAGTATCCAAATGAATAGGTTGCTTGGAAAGTTGAAGTGGACACGTGGCTGTTGATGGACTCGTTGACATTAGCAGAGAGCAAACTTGAAGTCCTAGGCACTGGGCGTCCCCGCTGCATGACGCAGGGAAGGTACAGTTCTCTGAGCGATAAATGTGATGATTAGTAATGGGGGATAATATCCTCCTCAAGCGGTGAAGCCCATCAGGGTTCACTCCTCTTTATGACCATCATAAATGGATACTGCATACTCATTTCCCATGAAGCACCTGCAAAATGGGACTCGTGGAGCTGTAGAAGTTTAATATCAGACGGTATTTTCTCCCCTTATTTTTTCCTCGGGGAGTTAGGCACAGGAATGCATTACTAGAAACGTTTAAGTACTTAGTTATTTGGAAACTCCTAGGTAAAGCTAAAACAAATTAATTTTTCTCTTGTGCCACTTTACTCAGCTGGATTGTCCAAACCAGGGTATGGGATTTATATTGGACACAGGCCTTGTTCAACTACTTTTACCTGTTTAAATTAAGGTCATGCTGTGTATATCTATTTTGACTATGAAAAGTCTGTCGCAGAAGATGCAGTTAGGACAAGCAAGAGGGCATTCTCTATAATATGTATGTACTTCCTGTGACTACTGCACAAAGTTAAGATATAAAGTGGAGATGCAGTATAGTGGAGCAATGAAACTGATTTTATAATATACTTGGTCTGAGGTACCAAAGTAATAAGAAATGATGATTACAAGTTCACAAAGGATGTGAGAGGGTACAGTTATGCGAGTCCGAATACAATTAATGTATTTTCTTGATTTTCTTCAATAATAACATTATTATCTTAAATGTATTTAAAACATATTTCTTCACCTTTTCCAATATTAGGTTAGCCTTTTTACAGAGAAATGAAGGTAGGGATTGCATTTTTAAATATAAACTTAAAGAGCTGAGTGATGAAGAATACAATTTACTTTGATCAAAAATGCTTTATAATATTTCGAAATCTTCACCTTACTGAAGTAGCAGTAACTGTGTGTTTGCAGAGTTGCAGATGATGATGTGAACAGGATTTTTATATTTGATATGTTGAGTTATAGCGATAGATGTTTTAAAAGTCATTGAGACCTTATGACAATCCATAAACTAGCGGAGAGAAAAATATCTCTTGCATTGATGCCAGAGCCTGCGTCTCTGAGAAACAGATTAGACACTGCTGTGCCCTTCTGAAGTGAGGGGCCATCACCAAAGTAGTTGGAGAGGTATTTTGGTTCGGCCATTCAATGACATCATCGAGGAGTGCGCCCTCGTTAGTAAAAGGGAGGGAGAGCAATTAGCGAGTGCAATTAACCTTTAAAAGGCTGCCTATCTGGAATGAGCAAGGATGAATAATAGTCAAGTCCCCGGTATAAATCCAAGGCGTTGCCATCCAGAGACTACCCCTAGAGACTGCTGAGGTAAATGGCTGCAAGGGCACCATTGAGGAGCTGAATCAGGCATAGGGGAGAGAGCTAACTCACACACATCTTATACAACTTGATATTAAAAAGTATCAGATGCACCTCCTCCCATTTGCACCAATTTGTAAGAGAAATTGGCAGAAGATCCAGAAAGGGTGTTGCCCCCAGAAAACATACATCACTCCCACAATGCCTTGCATTGACAAATGGGACAGTGGGATGGCGTCACAGTGACGTCTGAGAGGACTGCTGGTGTCAGAGCAGAGCTTGTGTGTGTTTTTGTGTGATAAGACAAAGTGTGCATTACGGGTCATTGTTGTCCAGGCATTAACCTTCCCCCACCGCATCAGCTGCTGCCAGCCAGCTTCTTAATTACCGATGGACAAAGGAGGATGCATGTGAATGTGTGATGAAGAGGCCTGGGTCTACAATTGGAGGGTGGAATACGGCTAAGTTTAGTCAAGTTGTTCATTTAAATTACATAGTTTTTGAATGCATTTGTTTTTACATATTAACATTAGAGTATTGGGAGTGGTGTGTGACCAGTGTATGACATTTAAAGATATGTCAGAAATAGAATGTCTGGTAACATATAGTTACTGTTTATGGTCATATATATATATATATATATATATATATATATTGTGTTTTCACATTATACAAGATTCAGATTCAAGAGTTCATACAACATATAATTGAATATATTTTTATACTGTATTTGTGTACATAGTGACACACAGACTATATTTTTACTTAACTGAGCAACCATAAATGATTACTGCAGGGTTGAGGAGGTGTGAGGAAAAGAACAATAACTCTAATTATTCTTGCTGATTGGTTTTGCATGTGTTGAACTTGGCATCCATCTAGTTTAACTATTGTTTCTATGTGTGGACACACTGGCTGCAGAACACGCTTATATTTATGTATAACTCTTACAAAATGCAAATGACACATACTGAAGAGACTCAATTGAACAGTGACTTCCCCCCACATCTTCACAAAATGCCACCTCAAACATCCCTGCTGACACATGTAGCTACACAGTAGCTTAAAGTTTTATGTGGTGTTGACCGAAACCTGAAGCCTGTCCTCAGATGTCATGCTGGACTATATTTCACCCTGGAGGGCCATAAACAGTTTCCTAGAGCAAGTGTAATGTTTAACAGTCATTTTGCTGCTGCCAAGTTCCTGGTTTGGTTTAATGACTTTTGGATGGTGTGACAGCGATTTTGGAAGGCACAGAGGTGTGAATTAGTGATTGAAACATCCATTTGCTTCCATTGGATCATGCTAATGCTCAAACCTGATGGAGACGGGCATAAATATATCTTAATGTAATGGGTCGCTCATAAACGCCGTGAACATAAATTATGATTTATTAGTTTTTTAATCGAAAATACTGGTGATATAAACAGGTGCCTGTCATAGTCATTTCAAATTCATATGGAAAATGTGCTTGCTCTGTTTCATGAAAGGACAGCTGCAACATTCTTTTTGCCATCTTTCAGCTGAACATGTTTACATGCTCATGTGCTACGTGATTGTGTGCATGCATGGGCTTTTTATTATGTGGCTGAATGTGAGTGTCTGCGAATGACTTGCTTTTCAGTAATCCATACCAGATTTTTTTACTTAATGAACTATAAGAGCTTATCATCAAACCTGTTTTCAGAATTTTCAGCTCAGCCAAAAGAGATGCAGGATAACGCACGTACCGCAATCTTATAAAAAACAACAGAAAAACACCCTAATCTCTTTCTGCAGTGGTAATGCAACAGTTACAGACACTATCCAAACTGTTTGATTTCCTGCCAGGTAGTATGAAATCATGGCTAAAGCAAGTATATCCCAAAAAAATACAAGATGAAGATAGCAGTTACAGCTACAGTGGCCACACACAGTAGACTGTATATTGACATAGGTCAAATATATCACAAAAACAAACACCTTCACCGAAAATATTTTCAGTTACTTACATTGGTGGATGATTTTTGAGAGGTTCATGTTTTCAAGTCTGCTTCATGTCAAACAGATGTAAGCCATTAGGGCACAACTGGTACACTGATTACTCCACAGCACATGGAGAAACTCAATCTCAAACACACATATATGAGAAAAAAGGAAACAAGTAAAACATGTTTTTAATGTCATATAATAGTACACAGTTCAGGCACAGAAGGAGCGGTTAGAGGTAAACATTTAATAATTATTTTTAATTAAATTCTTTAGAAACACCAAGTCAAATATCAAGCATTTGTGAACTCTGTATGTAAGCTAAATATCTCATATGCTGAAATGTAACAAACAAGCACATCCAAATGCTTATGTCAGTCTATTGATGTGTGGCCTGTTAGCTTTGACTTTTAAGGAGTCAACATCTGTTATGGCAACGAAACCTTTTAATTTCACAAATGAAAGGAAACTTTTTTGTATTTCTTCCTTTGCAAGCATTTGTTTAACATGGCTGATATTTACAGCATAAGGACAACTCTGATAGCCTAAGGTATAGTGTCATTCCCGGAAAGGTTTATTAAATTGACCTCTAAACATCTTTAAGTGGTTGTCTGAACTTTCCAGATTTCATTTTATTTTCTCATCAAACCATAACCTGCAGTGCCAAACAGTGTTTACGTCTCTCAGTGACATCTTTTTAGAAGAATTATTTTCTGTTAAACTAAACTTATTAACAGCAACATTTTCAAGTCCTACATTATCTCATACTTAAATGTTTATTTGATGAGATTCTATGAGTATATAAAGAAATAAACTGTTTACAAATTACATATTGACTATAAACAATAAGTTTAGTTTCTTATTATAGAAAACTATCTGAAGTGCATATTTTAGATTGTCCGCAAGCATCCTGTTTTTTTTAAACAATGCAAGGACAGCAAGCCAAACATAGAGCAGTATCTGATATGATATTCGTAATCTAAAGTCCTTATGCCCATTTTCTGTACAAACCATTGTGTCAGCACATGGCCTCTTCAATGATGAATTGACAAAAAAGTTCTAAAGGGCTCTAACCTTAAGTGGTTTCCCATGAAAATCTAATCAGATGTTCTACAACTATTCCTTCCAGATCTTTCAACATGAGAGGTTTGATGTGGCTCACTGAGAACACTTGAGTAGACTGGGTGTCATTCCTGTCTAAAAACAACCAGGGCTTTTGTCACCTGTATGATGGGTTGCAAAAGCAGTGGGACGATGTGTCCTTAGTAGCTCAGCTGCTGGTGATTGAGGGTGAAATCACAAAGATATTTGAGGTTGATTGCGGCAGAAGATGAATAGAGAGTTTAAGAGGTGCACAGGGATGAAGCTAGCAAGAGTACACCAGTGACCCTTGGCTGAGCTCTCCGACCAACAACTTGCTCCAGCGGAAATGGGGAAGGGTGGGGGAGCACTGACAAAAACGGCAGTAACATTGAAGAGGGGAAGAGAGTGAAAGAGAGCGAGAAGCCACAGGCAGAGGGATATCGAAACAGAGGGGAGGGGTGGAAACAGAGGGAGAACGAGACAGAGTGAGCAAGAGCGATTAGAGGTTCAGGTTTACCAAAACATGACTTAAGCAATTAACTGTGAACAGCCTAGTCAAGGTCATCGGCAAAGGGCTAAGAAGCGGTTCCTGAAGGCAAAGCCACTGCAAATGAATTTAAGCCACTGCATCCGATTGGCTTATTATACATTTCAGGTGCCACTTTTGCCTTTCTAAAAATGGTAAAATCTCTGGCGACAGCCCTGTGAGAGCATTCTGAAAGAAGAAGTATGGAAAGTATTAGATCATGGACCAATGTCTTTCCTCTCAATGGCAGAATGAATGAATTTTCCTTCAGTCCAACCAACTGTTAGTCCAAACCTGCAGTGATAATCTAAGCGCTTGAACAAGTGCAATGCCAAGCTTTTAATGGTACATTTGATTAATTTGTTCAGTTGTTTAATACATTTTTTTATCTGAGTCCCCCTTTCTTGTTCATGTCCCAAAGAAACAATACAACCCCTGCTTAATTATTTGACCTCATTTGTATTGCTGTTGAATGAGTTATACGTATATTATAACACCTTCAGTTACTTTTATCGTATTCCAAAGTGACAGTGGCTTTAAAGGAATGGACACAAATCTTACCTTAGTATTTATAGCCACCATTGTTACTTTTTGAACTGTGTGTGTGACCTGCGTGACAAATGCCACTTAGAGAAGACACCAAAAATAATGCTTCCTTTTTATACTCTTATCATCTGTTATAATCAGACATTAGTAGACCTGCAGCTTTTCTTTATAACATCTCTTTTGACTGCCTACCAACAGGTTGCTTCTGCAGTAGTGCTGCTGTGCCGATTTTCACGTTTTAATTTAAACCTTAGTTTAACAATTCAGTAAAGTACTCCGGCATTTCCACCTACCACCCTCTTTCACAATAAAATGTTTCCACTTTAAACTTGCTTTTAATGTCGTCAGAACACAATCCTTTCCTTGATGCTAAAAATATACAAAATGGTATTGGCTCAGATGTCCAGTAAGTTGTCATCGTAAAACCAAGTCTTGTTAAATACTTGGTTGTAAATGATACAGCTATCACAATGGGATTTCTATCATTTCAGTAACAGATCTTTAAAACTGAACTCTACACTTCAGATTTAAGAGAGTCTCATTTGAAGATTGGAAAGCAGTTTCATAACAAAGAGGCTCAGTGTTACTCTGTGCATACACATACTACAGATGTCATACCACAACCTCAATCCAATGTTCTACTTGGGTATATTATTGGATTGCCTCTTGGCAAGTGGAGGTGTCATGGATAAGGATGTGAAGTCAGATCTGTCAAATGTGATGGTGGTTTTACAGACTGTAGATCAATATTGTAGATCATTCATCCAGGTTAGTGCATTTATTTTATTGTTTAAGTAATTCATGGTTGTCAAGTCTTCACATTGAAATGCCAGATGTATGTCGTCCAGTCCATCTGAGAATTTGTGTTTTCAATGTTTTTTTTCAAGGAGCCATATAACAGGTTCATTTGTAGAATACTCAAACGTTTCCCAAGAGTGCAAAGAGAAAGAGCTAGAAAGGAGAAGAAAAAAAGGCCTTTGAATCAGTGATCGATGAGGTGGCTTTATTTGACTTCAAAGACTTGTAGATTTGTTCTGTTTCAGATTTGGCTCTCTCTGTGCTCTTTCAGTGGTTGAAGCGATGCACGTGATGTGCCTCAGTCCTTGCTGGAAGCCTACCCCTGCTGTTGCAAACAAAAACATCCAAACAATGCTACTTTCTCTCAGTCTGGCGCAACATGTCAATGGCGATGTTTTTTTCCCATTCTCCACATTTTCCCCCTTTTCCCTTCCTTCTTGGCATTCATTTTTATTGGTTGCCTTGTTTTGTACCCGGGGCCAAATGGTCTCCAAGTAAAAGACGCTGGGATTCTTTTCCCCACTTCCTTTTGTGAAGAGGTGCGTGCTGGGAATATATTTGGCTACTCATATCAGAGGTCATGCAAACCCTGCCTTTAGAATGTGTGTTTTTGACATATCTTTGTGTTAGGTCTGACTGATGTGCAACATTGTGACTCAATCATGCAACAGCTAATCTAATCAAGGAGGATAACCTAGTTTCATGTGCACATTTTCACTCTCTTTGGGTATGTGAGTCGACAACAAAACATAACTTCATGTGGCAGACAGATGAGTGCAGTTGCTGGTTGGTTAAAACCACTTAAAGAAGTATAAATTTTGTTTTGGAGTCGATTCTTGACTCTCTCCGCCCACAGTCTGGCAGGTCAATGCAGTTGTAGACAGAGCAGCATCAATAGGACTTTGATGCACATATTGTAGATGTCTTTAGTCTAGAGTGTATGCGTCATCACTGCTACTTTTGTTTTAACATGGATTGATGTAGGCAAGTCATCCCTGCTGACGTTTCTTAAAGCAATACACAGAACCCCCGACAGCACTGTGGTCTCTTTTGTTTCTGATCCTGACCCCTCCATGGAGATAGCAACAGAGACAGACATTTAGAAAAAATGCTCACGCCCTGTTGACACTTACAGACACACACATGCACATATGTATACGAAAACATTTATTAATGATTTATACAATTATTTATTCATGTGGATCTGATCCATTTTTAGGCATATGTACACACATATTTTAGCTTTGTACTACAAGTAAAGAGGAAAATGTTCAATACAGTGTTCACAAAAATGAGGTTAAGCCGCAATTTATTGTCACCAATATTATGTTTGATTTATTTGAATAATTACCTTCTTTAAATTAAATATACCTAAAAGGTTCCTTCCCTTTTTTTGTCAATTATAAACAAAAAATGATGAACCTTGGCCTTCTCACGCACATGACCAGATCTGATCCAAATATGATCCCTTCTTACAACACACGTTTGCTTCATGGCAAAGAGATTTGAAAAGAAACTTAGAATTCATAATCAATGTGAATCTTTCACTGAAACACCTGTCCGAACATGTACAAAAACATCGAGATCTCACTGTGAACTCTTTCCCTCCGACAACTCAGCTCTAAGTATGTGTGTTACATTTACGTAATGTTGGGTGATTCACCTTCTATACCAGCTACATTTCAAAATCACAGTGATGGCATCAGTTCAAACAGCATTCCTTGATGTAATTAAATCAGTAAATCACTTTATCATAGAAACAATTGTTCTGAATATTAGACGATGTGCAGCCCCTTCCTCTTCCTGTGACTATATAGGGACATGATGCAACAGCAGTACTGTGTTGCAGTATCAGCAGGCACCAGAGATCTAAATTGTCACAACAGCCTCAGTTTGAGGGATTTAGAGTGGGAGTGTGTCATGTGGAAATGTTTACAAGTGTTATACTTTTGTGTGTGTGTGTGTGTGTGTGTGTGTGTGTGCGTGTGCGTGCATGTGTGTGTGTGTGGTGTGGTGTGGTGTGTGTGTGTGTGTGTGTGTTAAATCGAGGGTGTTTTAGGTGCATATTTAACACCAAAAGGCTTTACAGGAGGGAATGCTAATTTCCTTGGCAACCTGAACCCTCAGGCAGGGCGCTGAGCGCCATTCAATAAGTCTGTGACTCAAAGCATATAGCCTCCAAAATACAAAGCAGTTTATGAATATATGTATAGGGAATATTGCAACCTAAGCACAGGTCTTTTGTGGTGCCAAGATATTACCCCTCTGAGCGCTATGGAGCTAACAATTATAACCCTTGGGAGTATTTTCAATATTCCTTTGTTTACCATATGCCTGGCCATGTCCAGGTGTATAGATGAAAGAAGCATTGATTGTATGAAGACTGACAATAACCTTGGTATGAATGGCATGGGAAAGCTGTGATGATAACAAGAGTGGAAATGCTGGTCTTTTGTGTAGCCTATCGATACCCCCCACAGGCTGCAGTAGAGTACAGACATTGTGGGCAGCAGTTGCTATCCATTGGGTTACACACTTACACATAGGTGTAGAGAGCCTCTGACAGAATCATACACATCATTCAGTACAATAGAAACTACTGTTGATTATGTTGATGCAGTAGTTAACAAAACTGCAACAAATGCTCCATTGATGCACGCTCATGCACAATTACTTGTGGTCTATAAAGGTTGAAGTTTACAGGGCTGTTTTGTAAATCAAAGTTGTGGCAAAAGTCAGCTTCACAATGCTAAAGGAACCAGATGTAAAAAATAGAATGTGGCCTGTATTATTTTTAATTTTTTTTGAAGACTATCAAAACAAATGCATGCTGATGGGCGGAATGTATGAGGTACAGGTCTGTTCTAGCATTTGACTATTGCTTTGACTCCAATATCTCCTGCTATGGATACAGTGTGGGACAACTGAGTGCATGTGGCATTGCATTACAGTTCAGTCCAGTGTGGCTAAATATTATTCAAAACTATTTAAGCCCAAATCAGTAGTCCATCGCCCATCTTTGTTTCCATTATGTTAGTTTTGCAGATAGCTGGTTTTGATACAAGACTAAGTTCATTCAAGGTAATACGACAATATGTCCATCAGGAACCTGAACACACTTTAGATAGGTGAAGATGTTGTTGGGCAAAAGGTCTCATTTGCTCTTTAATTGATATACTAAAAGAAGCTCAACCCAGCAGCCAAATGTTTTTGTGAACCACAGTGTGAAAAGTGTATGAAGCAAGGAATCAGTGAGCCACGATCTGAATGACCTGTTTGAATAAGGAAGTTAATATTAGAAAGTGGTAATGCCAGGGGAAGACAACAGGGGCGCTACGTCAGGAGACCGTGATCTATTGTGAGACTAGACAGAAATATGGAGGATTTGGGGTAGGTGTGTGCTGTGTAAACAGTAAAGAAAATAGAGTGATCTGACAGACAAAATGCAAATCGACTAAGGCTTTCTGGACTTATGATTGGAATTATTGACAATGATGGGGCAGCCCTTATAACTAGGTGTCTATGTGAATAAGACATTTTGGACCATGACACAAGGCTATAGACAGGAAACCCATTATGCGTACAGCACACTTTAACAGAGACTAGTTTCCTGCCTTATTATCATCTGCACAGATGTGACACAGAGAGGTAGAGTGGAGGAAAATAGTGCTTTTCCATACTTCGGGTTTACATTCAGAGCCAAGGCGGGGGAGCCAAGCCATCATCCAGAGTTAATTCTTTAGATCGGAGTTTGTTAGACCATCTATTGGCAGGTCACTGTGGAGTTACTTAGCTTTGGAGAAGATTGTTATTGGGGGAAATAACCCCAGCACAAACAATCTCAAATCTGGTGTCATATGCTCTTCGAAAATTACAAATCATACTGTCAAGGTCACTTATAATTTCTTGGCAAACATTTAATGCATAAGAAATAACAATTAACTCGCATTCACCCCTGTATATCTCATTCATTTTGTGATAAATGCAATGTAATGTAATTATACCTGTCGGAGAAAAGAGCAAGTTTGTCCTCTGTGTGTCTATTTATCTGATGGTAAGAAACCTCATTTGTATTTTTTCAACCTTTCTCTTTAATCTGCTGTTTTTATAAGCACGTATAGACACGTCTGACGGATTTCACGTTTAACATCGAAATAAACAGTGTTACAAGCCCTTATCTCTGCATCTTGATATGCCTTTGCTCAATAAATCGTTGTGCCTGTAATCAAAATGAGATCCCACCGAGTAGTGTGTATTGCACAGTTTTCCTCTGGTGTGTTATGTGTTATTCCTATGTTATATTATTTAGTTCAATGCGAAGAGCCTTATGTTTTACTTTTCAAAAGAAGAATACAGGCAGGTAAACTCCATTTAACCCTCATATACAGTAAGCATAGTTTCCATGTTCGATTTCATGCACAATAAGTGATTGCAATTAAACTGAAAATATAAAGTGGTAAAAAGAGTTATTCAATTGAAATGCAATATCACAATACCATTTGAGGCCTTGAGCGTCAAGGGAGAACCTTTTCCCAGCCTAGTTTGGACATTTGCCTGCAAAGGGATTGTCCAGTAGCAAACTCTCTCCTGAAACATGGCCTCTGTGCACAACCAAATGTGTCCAATGAAGTTACGCTAGAGCTTGTTTTAGAGTTGAAGTTTCCAACATTTGAGTGGAAAATGAGGCCTTTATCATGAAAAGTCGACCACACAAGAGCCGCATGGGTATTAAACTTTCCCACTAAAAGTTTATTGAGTTATTTTGGTTGCAACATTGCAATACCTATTGGGCCCCCCAAAAATAGAAATGGGCATTACATGGGATCTCACAATAAAACCAGATCCCTGGAGTGCTGGGCAGGTAAATGCTAGCAGGGAATCCTCAGGACGTTTCACTGTGGGAAGGGGTTTCCCATAATTCAGGAAGTACAGAAGCTGACGCACTGCAGGACTGCCCATCTGTCTTTTGGCTGCTGTTTTTCTATTGCCCTCCTAAGCTTATGTGGACTGTTGAGGTTTCCCAGACAACAACTTTGAGTGTGGTTCAAATGATATGAATCCTCCTGTCTTTTTCATGCTGGTTCATTAGTTGTTCAGTCAAGCCTCTGCCTGGTGATTTACTAGGGGTCCTGGAGAGGTTGAAAAGCAAATGGGGCCTGTTATAAATCCCCATACATGGACACTGGGGTGCTGTACAGACATATTGAAGAATGGTTTGCCCACTTATTCTCAACTTGGGGTGCTCATCTGAGGATTTATGTTTGACTAAGAGCTAGCAGGCTAATTTGATGTTGCTGATGGTGAGATAGCATGTTATAATTAGACAGTGAACCCTTGATGGGTGCAATCCTATATAACTACCTTCGTCAGACTGACATCATAACATAACCAATGATGTCACTCAAGGGGATTTCGCAAGGGCGTCGGTGTCACCTTTTTACCAAGATGGAAATCCCTGGTCATCTTTAGCTTGTTGGCTTTTTATCTAACTGCCTTAAGTTAGATGGGAACAGAAATTAAACACAAAGGAACGAGAATAAAGCTACAGGATATGTTTAATGGAGAAGAAAAATCAAGATTGTCACAAAGCTTTAAGCATGAAGTAAAATGAAACAAATATAATACATAAAATAGAAACAATTCCCAAAGCCTTATGTACATAACTCAACTATGAACTGCCTATTCCCAGTGCGCAGTGGAAAAGCCTTTGTTCTTTGGCAGTTAGGGTGGAAATGTGGACAGATGTTGACTTCACGATGAACATAGAGGCCCCAGGTTAATGATAAAAGGGGGTGGGAGTTCTAGAGTTGGCACTGGCTGGTAATAGAATACTATTTGAAATATTACCCTTTTAAAAGTTAAATAGGGATATCATGTAATTCACTTCATCAATCTTGCATAATGTCAATGAATCAATAATCTCTTAAATCTCTTTCTTGTTGCTATTTTACAAGCATTATGTCTTCCTTTGACAACATAGGTAATCTGTATCTGTTCATTAAATCTTGTTTTATAATGTACCTAAGTAATTATGTGTAGCTGGAGATATGAGTGTTCCATCACTCTGATACAGTAAGCAGCAGATGAATAGTGGCAAACTTTAGCAGTTCTCGTGAAGATCTATAATTCCTCCAACAAAAAGCTCTCTATAAAGGTTTGAGGGAGCGTGGGAGAGGCTGATGCAATACACTCATCCTGGGTATACAAATGTATTAATGAACATGCCAGTTACTGTTTGGAAACCAAACATCATGAAGCACCCATTCAGGAAAGGTAATTAAAGATCATAACCTTGTGTACAAAAACATATACCATGAGCTTTGTTCAAAATTCTGGAGCCAAAAATGTGCAACATTGTGAACACTAGCCCAGTCGTTGTGAGAGATTTGACCCAACTACAGTCGCTACAGTCTGAGCCAAAGTAGGGTTTCAAGACTGTTGTTATAAAATCCCCTGAAGCACAAGCGCTGTGATATATCTAGCATTTGTTGGCATCTTCAGTTGTTTGATAGTTTGAACATTTATTCATTTAAGCTTAAATTATTTTGTGTGATGACGATGATGTGTCAACTCCACATTTCTGACCAACCCAGTGTGTCATGAAAGGGGCTAGTGGTGTTTTGCTCTGAGGTTATCTTGAGTAAGGATAATCAGTTAAGTGGAAAATGACTTACCTTCCTTTTTTTGTTAAACAAGTCATTGTTGACTGTAATTGAATATAGAATGCTTTAGAAATATGCTGAGGTTGATTTGAGCATTTGACGTCGATGTAATATCACAGAGAAACAGTCCACCACTTCCTTCCTTTGATTAGGTCATTGTTTGGGTTTTTTCAGTCAGTGTTTAACTGTGATGTTTCCTGGTCTAGGTTTGTCCTTCTATCAGTCACAATTTCCTTAAATATGACTCAGCGGTCATTGTTTGAAATGGGCAGATCAGAAGCTCTGCTATCGCAGGGTTAGAGAATGACCTTAACTCCTACTTTGACCCCCCACACCCTGCCCGAATCATAACAATTGCGGTGGGAGGAAAAGTTGAGATGAGCTTCCTGTCTCTGTTCTGTAAGTCATTAATGGGAAATAGTGAAGTAGAGTTTTGTGAACTAGTGTGACTTTTCCGATTATGTCAAAGACAATTTGGGCAGATAGAAAGACGAACCCTGGTTGAAAATAATAAGAAGCCCCCGTTTGACCATTTGCCTGAATTACAACTAGATCATCATCCATGTTTTGGATTTCTTTGCATTTCAAAAGTGCTGGCAGCTCACCAGTAGTTTGTCTTTGTCTCAACAGGAAGCACAATTCTGTAATTACAGATCAGTTCACCATCTTACCTTTTTGAACGTTTTGAAAAGTCTTAACAGTACCCACCTCCTAAAGCAAGACCAGATCAGATGTTGCCAAAAGGTCAGCAAGTAATGCAGGTTTTCAATTTGCTCTGTGTCGGCAAAGGGAAATGATTCCATCAACAAACCACTTTGAAATCTACTTCAATCCATCAAACTGCGAGTCCAAAGGGAACCTGCTTTATCTTTTTATTTAAGTGTCCCTTGCTGAGGACATAATTATCTTTAAAGTATGGGTTGGCATCATGACTTCTGAAAATCAAACTGTTGCTGTGGTTAAAATAGTGACATCATCAATTTAAAATTGTTAAAATTGATTGAATTGATTTTGGGAAGTAAGGAAAAAGGAAAAA